>NC_053155.1:11671822-11911822 GCF_016835505.1 Polypterus senegalus | reverse complement strand
CGGTCACCGTGTGAGGAGCCGTTGGGTCCCCCATCCCAACGCCTCCCACGTTGTTGGCTGCCTGCCTATATAAGGCCGTCCGTCGCTCCGGTCTCTACATTCCCTTCCTTGCTTCGCCACGGGATTCACGTCTCCCTGCTGATAACTGCAGCCTTTTTATTTAATCCATGGCTTCTCCGCTGTTTTATTGTTCATTTATTACGATTATAGTTATTGTGTAGGTATTTTAGACTTGCTTTACATTGTTCAGGTACCCATTTCCTTTATCATTCCAACCGTACCCCCATTAACATGTCTATCGAGGTGATCACCATCGATCAAAGAACTGTCACTTACCGAGTGGTTTCCATGCCCGGAGATGGCACCTGCCTTTTCAATTCTCTTTGTTACATATTGCACGGCCATATCAGGCTCACTCTTGATATCCATTGTGTCTTATGTATTGAACGACTGGCACAGGTTCAAGGTGTGGACTGATGACGGTTCAGGAGATAATTATACTACACAGGAGCACTAGAAGAGTGAAATGCTTAAGCCCTTCACCTATGGATCTGCATGTGAGTTGATGGCTGCTGCTGAATTGTTTGGTTGTCACTTTCAAGTGTACCGAAATGGCCAAATATTTTACACCTTTCCACAACCGCCAATGCCTCTTAAACATCTTAGATTCACAGGTGACGATTTCAGTAGTGGACACTTTGATGTTTATGAATGTTTAAACTCTCAAAACCTGGATGTGAAGTTATCGATGAAACCGGATGTGTGCTTACAACGCTTGACAGATGCCGAATGTCACTTCAACACAAGTCCTACAAATACTGTCGTAATTGAAACAAACCATGAAACTCAAACCGATTATGACAGCAGCAATCCAAGCTGTGAGATTTGAGACAAGATTACTGTTCACATGGCCGACTGTATGTTACATGCTCAAGAGTAAGCTCAGCGCACAGCTTGGTCATATTACAACCGGAGGGCCGAACTGACAATGTGGTATACAAAGAGATCCTTAACAAATGATTATTGGTATATTTTCACTCAGTTTAAAAAGGTTTAATTTTTTTTCTTAATAAAAATTTTAATGCAGTACTGTGCCGCTGCGAAGCGCGGGTATTTTGCTAGTATATATATATATATATATATATATGCACACACACACACACAGACACACATATATATATATATATATACACATATACATACATATCTACAAACATATCTATATATATAATTCACTAAGGCAAGACGACCATGGAAAGCACATCGGAAGGGGCGTGGATTCACAAAACCACTGACAAGTGAGACACCTATGGCGCACGCAGGAAGGAGCCACGCCCACCAACTCCAAGACCATTGGATACGACGACAACTCGCAGAGCCACGCCCACCAACTCGGACGGGACGATACAGAAAAAATGGCATCATTTATATTCGTCTGTCGTAGAGGCCACACTGACTGTTCATAGAGGAGGTGAATCGCCATATGCAGCGTGTATAACGGTTTGCGAGGGGTATCCCATGGGATCCTTAAAACATTCCTTTACAACTGAGGTTAAAACACAATGAAGTGAGCAGTCTTTAAAAAACGAGTTTTCGGTTACGATGCACGACTGCATGCACCATAGCAAACTGTTTTACACGCTACATACAGCGATTCGCATCCGCGACAAACATGCGTCTTCTTAGATGCTCCTGCACTTTGTACACACCGCCCTCCCATCTCACTACTACCGTGGTCGGGTGTCTTGGTGGATTATATATAGAAAGGCAGCCAAAACTGCACAGAGCAATGAAACGTCTACGTGAGTCACAGGTGCATCTGGACTGTGCAAAGACGACGACGACTCGAGTGACGAGGTGAAGGTGGGCACATGAGCGGGCAGTGCATACTGAACGAGAAACCTGCAGACTAGCATGACGGAGGGAGCGGAGTGGATGTCCTTCTCCTCTCCTCCTGTTCCACCCTCCGCACCACACGGACGATTGTGTGTTGGTTCGTTCCGTGCATTGGTTAAAACCCAATAAAGGAGGCAGTCCTTAAAAACCAATAAGCCCTGTGCCTCTGTTTCATTACCGTCTCACCTGCTTCACCAATGCAGGCCCCGCAACAGGGCAGCCAACCGGGTAACCAAAGTCTTTGGGTTCAGGGGGCAGTATGGTTACAAAGCTGAAACTTAAAGGAATTGACGGAAGGGCACCACCAGGTGTGGAGCCTTTCGCTTCATTTGACTCAACGCAGGAAACCTCACCCGACCCGGACACGGACAAGATTGACAGATTGATAGCTCTTTCTCGATTCTGTGGGTTGGTGGAGCGATTTGGCTGGTTATTTCCGAAAACGAACGAGACTCCCGCCTGCTAAATAGTTACACGACCCAACAGCGGTCAGCGTCCAATTTCTTAGACGGACAAGTGGCTTTCAGCCACGTGAGATTGAGCATGAACAGGTCTGTGATGCACTTGTATGTCCGGTACGGCACGCGCGCTACACTGAATGGATTAACGTGTGTCTACCCGGCACGGGTAAGCCATTGAACCCCATTCGTGATGGAGACCGTGGCTTGCGATTGTTCCCCACGAACGAGAAATTCCCAGTACATGCGGGTCATACGCTCGCACTGATTACGTCCCTACCCTTTGTAAAGCCCCCCCACATGGTCGGGTGACTCGGTGGATTATATATAAAAAAAAGCAGCCGGGACCGCAAAGAACAATGAAAAATCAACGTGGAAACCGACTGAGGCGGAGTTTGGAAAATGAACAGTCAACGTGACTCACAGGTGCGTGTGGACTGTACACAGACGAAAGCGACTCAGGTAGGGAGTTGGGGGCGGGCACATAAGCGGGCAGTGCCTACTGAACGGCGCCGTTCAACCCCGCCCTTCGCTTTGAAGGCGCTCCTCCGTTTTCAGTCACGGACAATTGTATGTTGGTTCGTGAGCGTGCATTGTTGCAATGTTACTTTTCTTGGTGGTTTATTACATTACAGATTTTTCAAATGTTTGTTTTTTCCTCTGTGCTTAAAAATCATTTAAAAAGCGGCCTGATTATGCGGCGTATGTTACACGCGGGTTGGCTAGTGTGTATATATATATATATATATATATATATATATATATACACATTATATATACATATATATACACATACACATACACACATACATATATATACATATATACACATATACATACATACATACATATATATATATACACACACACATACACACACACATAATGTATATATGTGTCAATGTGATTGTTTTGTGACCGTTATGAGTGTTGCCGTCATCAAGGATTTGATTCTCGTTATTTCTTTCAATCAGGTTCGTATGTGGAGGACGTGTTGTTATGAAGTTACTTTCCGTGTTTGTCAACCGTTGTAAAGATAACAGGTTTCATTCATCGAAGTGTTCACCACCCAAATCGCTACTCGTGAATCTAAGATGTTTAACAGGCATTCCCGTTATTAAGTTGTGCTAAACGTATCATGGTGTGACGTAAGGGGAGCCGACTGCAAAAAGGCAAGGAGGCGCGTATTTTGAACGAAAAGGGAGAAGACAGCGAAGGAGCGGAGAAGTGAGAAGGAGAACTGTTTAAATAAAGAGCTGGGAAGGTGAATGGAAAGAAGCAGCCAGCGGTAAAGCAAGGAAGACTTTGTAATAAGGACGGTTGGGTGCACGTAGAAGGTGTAACAATAAGATTGTTAAGCCTTATGATAATGTTCCCGCACGGAGGATTTAGAGAGACGCACTGGGAGAAGTAGAATCTGAACCTCTCTACAGTCTCATTTATTTTCGGGTTGTAATGTTCATCAAATTTACGTATCATCTGGTCCATTGGCAGGCCGTGCATTTCACACCTAGGCCTTCAGTGGTGCTCCGTCTGGATCAACCCGTCCCTCAAAAAGTAATTTATGGTTATAAAAACCATCTTAATATGCAGAACATACAGTATAAAGAGCCGCTGCATCGCAGATAGATAACTCCTGTAGCCACAATAAATGCCTTTATTTTATAGACAAACCAAGGGTGAACAAGTTCCTTTCTACGGCAGCCACAGCTGCGACACACATAAAAAACATCAATAATAACTCATAAACTTGCAATATTATTTAGGAACATGGCAACAGTTTACTTACCAAAAATTTGGATTATTTGTAAACAAAATCCATCGTCCTCTCTTTCCTCAAGAACAGTTCAATTACTCTGTCGTACGGATTAGCCGTGTGCTTCAGTTCCATTAAAACCTCCCTTTCTATCGCCATCGAAGCTAATGCTGAAAGTCGAACCTGCCCTGTCGCATTCGCTTTAGGGCTGAAAATGTCCGCTCGACAGAAGCAGCGTACACAGGAATGCTCACCGCCAAACATACCAATGTGTACAGCCGCCCCCTGCTCTCATTCAGATTTTTCTAATGAAGGAAGTCAAGGAGATCAGTGGGAGATTTTCCTGCAAAATCATCCATGGCATACATTACAATGAGTTCTTTTTTTTTAGCCGAGACAGATCTTGTGTTACAATGGAGAAGGCTGCATGCGGGACATGTTTCTTGTATTCCCGAAACTTCTGGGGCTCGAGGAGTTGTGACAAACATCAGTTTTTCGTGGTCTTGAAATCTGTTCGGTGTCTGGCAAATAATATTGTCCAGAATCCTGTGATGGAGTTGGCCGTAGTGCACGCGAGGATCTTGCGCTCGGAGCGCTTGCGGTGCGTTCAATGGCGTCGTAGAGTTCCTCATATCGGCTTCTATCCAATCAATGGGTCTGAATACGTTGACGTCACCGTAAGCCTGCTGTAGGGCCCTACTGACACCAACTCAAAATCTGATTGGATGAAGCAACAGGTTAATCGACGTTTATTCTGTGTTAGAGTGCCTGCACAAAGGATTGCGAAAGCCTCTCTGCCTGGCAACAAATGATGGCTGAAATGTGATTGGTTAAATGCTTTAATACGAAAATACATGTCTGGAAGCAGCACAACCATCGGAAAAGCTATGAAAGGCAGCGGACAGCCTATTTGGAATTATTTAATAAGTATTCATGGACAAAATATAATTAACATCAGTTTGCGGTTCAGATATTTTTTTAGGCCAGCCATGACTTCGCCAGGTCTTTGGCATCGAGGCTTTATGCCCAGCGTCTTCTCATTAAACTTGTATCTCGCGAATATCTCGTGCGATCTTGCGATGTCCACGGCTTTATTTAATTTTAGCTCAGACCCGGCACTTAAAAGTTTCTCTCGCACTTTCGCTGAGGGAGGGTTTCCACAGTAGCTGCACTTATGAATATGCTAAGCACCTTTCTTCACCCGCGAATATTTACCTTATATGGGCAGGCACTCAATTATGTGGGAGGCGTGATGATGTCACACGGCGACCGACCGAGCTGCAGGCTATTACAGTATATGGATGAAGGTAGGTTCCAGTTATGACCGTTACGCGTAGAATTTCGAAATGAAACCTGCTTAACTTTTGTAAGTAAGCTGTAAGGAATAAGCCTGCCAAATTTCAGCCTTCTACATACACGCGAATTAGTGATGAGTGAGTGAGTCAGTGAGGGCTTTGCCTTTTATTAGTATAGATATAGATATATGTAGAGTATAGATATATATATATATATATATATATATATATATTGGCACGCACAAGCGCTTAGGGAGCCACTTAAAGACCCAGCGAGCAATGTAGCATATCGTGCCAGCGGACAATGGCGGGTACTTTATTTCCATAGAAGGAACAAAGCACCACCGCCTTGAATTTACCTGGACTCGCTAACAGAACCCAGGCACTTCCGGGTCTCTTCCTTCCCTCTGGTCCCCTTCTGATGACATCATGATTCCCATCCACCACCACCACGGTTCCTTCCCAACATTCCCTTTGCCTGCTTCCTGTCCCACCCCAAAATTGTTCCCTTTTGCTACCATCTTTGTCTGTTGTGATCTTGAAAAGCAAACACTGACTATCAATTGTTTACAGTATACGGGGCCGGAAATCCAAAAAACTTTATGATTGTGTTGTGTTCTTTTTACAGCATGTACAGGTGCTGGTCATAAAATTAGAATATCAAGACAAAGTTGATTTATTTCAGTAATTCCATTCAAAAAGGGAAACTTGTATATTAGACTCATTCATTACACACAGACTGATGTATGTTTATTCTTTTAATTTTGATGATTATGACTGACTGTCTCCTATATGATATATTTAACTGACATTTTTTATCGTAACAACCAACGATTTTTACAGGAAAATAATGACTATTAACAAGGTTGCCCAAACTTTTGCATCCCACTGTATGTATACATACACATATATATATATATATATATATATATGTACAGTATATATGTATGTATGTACAGTACATTAGAACATGAGAACAATCTAGACGAGAACAGGCCATTCAGCCCAACAAAGCTCGCCAGTCCTATCCACTTATTTCCTCCAAGAAAACATTAAAGTCGAGTTTTGAAAGTCCCTAACGTCTTACTGTCTACCACACTACTTGGTAACTTATTCCAAGTGTCTATCGTTCTTTGTGTAAAGAAAAACTTCCTAATGTTTGTGCGAAATTTACCCTTAACAAGTTTCCAACTGTGTCCCCGTGTTCTTGATGAACTCATTTTAAAATACAAGTCTCGATCCACTGTACTAATTCCCTTCATAATTTTAAACACTTCAATCATGTCACCTCTTAATCTTCTTTTGCTTAAACTGTAAAGGCTCAGCTCTTTTAATCTTTCCTCATAATTCAACCCCTGTAGACCTGGAATCAGCCTAGTCGCTCTTCTCTGGACCTTCTCTAGTGCTGCTATGTCCTTTTTGTAGCCTGGAGACCAAAACTGCACACAGTACTCAAGATGAGGCCTCACCAGTGCATTATAAAGGTTGAGCATAACCTCCTTGGACTTGTACTCCACACATCGGCTATATAACCTAACATTCTGTTAGCCTTCTTAATGGCTTCTGAACACTGTTGGAAGTTGATAGCTTAGAGTCCACTATGACTCCTAAATCCTTCTCATAAGGTGTACTCTCGATTTTCTGACCGCCCATTGTGTATTCAAACCTAATATTTTTACTTCCTATGTGTAATACTTTACATTTACTGACATTAAATTTCATCTGCCACAAATCTGCCCAAGCCTGTATGCTATCCAAGTCCTTCTGTAATGATATAACGGATTCCAAATTATCTGCTAATCCACCTATCTTGGTATCATCTGCAAACTTAACCAGCTTGTTACTTATATTCCTATCTAAATCATTTATATATATTAAAATAGCAGTGGCCCTAGCACTGACCCCTGTGGAACACCACTCTTAACATCGGCCAGTTCTGATGAGGTTCCTCGCACCATCACCCTCTGCTTCCTGTGTCTGAGCCAATTCTGCACCCATCTAAAAACATCACCCTGAACTCCCACTTCTTTTAACTTGATGCCCAACCTCTCATGTGGCACCTTATCAAATGCTTTCTGAAAGTCCAGATAAATAATATCATAAGCTCCACTTTGATCGTATCCTTTTGTTGCCTCCTCATAGAATTCCAACATGTTAGTAAAACACGACCTCCCCTTCTGAACCCATGCTGACTGTTCAGAATAACTCCTGTCCTTGTCATGTGTTGCTCAATCTTATCCTTAATAATTCCTTCCATTAATTTTCCTGTGATGCTTGTTAAGCTTACTGGCCTATAGTTGCTTGGATCTGCCCTGTCACCCTTTTTATATAATGGGATGATATTTGCCATTTTCCAGTCCTTTGGAATCTCTCCAGTGCACAGTGACTTCCTAAAAATATGTGTCAAGGGTTTATATATGTACTCACTAGCCTCCTTAAGAACACGAGGATAAATATTATCTGGGCCTGGTGATTTGTTTGATTTCATCTTATTTAATCTGAGCAGCACTTCTCCCTCTACAATTTCCAAATCCCTCAGAACCTCCTTATTAGTTGTGTTTACCTCTGGCAGGTTATCCACTTGCTCACTTGTGAACACCTCAGAAAAATGTAAGTTTAGGGCGTCTGCTATTTCATTGTCTGTATCTTTTAATTCCCCTTTACTATTCCTGATGAACTTGACCTCCTCCTTAACTGTTCTTTTACTACTGAAAGAATCTCTTGGGGTCTTCTTTCGCCTTATCTGCTATATTCCTCTCCAACTGTCTTTTAGCCTCTCTGATATCCTTCTTAATGGTTGCCCTCATTTTCTCATACGCGCTACGGTTCTCTTTGCAGTCATTAGTCTTATATGCCTTATACAGCAGTTTTTTCCTTTGCAGCTTCTTTTTTAAATCTTTATTAATCCATCGTGAAGTTTTTTAGTTTCCTATTAATTCCAAATTTAACAAGTTTCCAACTGTGTCCCCGTGTTCTTGAGGAACTCGTTTTAAAATAACAGTCTCGATCCACTGGACTAATTCCCTTCATAATTTAGATAGGTATGTATCTGTCCTGCATTACATGTAAAGCATTTTTAAACCTGTTCCACTGCTCCTCGACTGTCTCCACATTTATAAATATATGTACAGTAGGGTGGCGCAGTGGTTAGCGCTGCTGCCTCGCAGTAAGGACACCTATGGTTCGCTTCCCGAGTCCTCCCTGCGTGGAGTTTGCATGTTCTCCCCGTGTCTGCGTGGGTTTCCTCCCACAGTCCAAAGACATGCAGGTTAGGTGCACTGGAGATCCTAAATTGTGCTTGGGGTGTGTGTGTGTGTGTGTGTGCCCAGCAGTGGGCTGGCGCCTTACCCAGGGTTTGTTTCCTGCCTTGCACTCTGTGTTGGCTGGGATTGGCTCCAGCAGACCCCCATGACCCTGTGGTTAGGATATAGCGGGTTGGATACTGGATGGATGGCTGTTTTGTACTCTTCATGTATAGGCGCCATAGAGCTCTAATGAAAGTCACTCTGCGCATAACAAGTAAAGAAAGACATATGTTAATTCTGCTAACGGCAAATCAGTTTGCCATAATAATGAAAGGCAATTGTGTTAGGATACAGCGGGTTGGATAATGGATGGATGGATACATGTACAGAATATATATATGTGTGTGTATCTATGTATGTATTGTCAGGGATGCCAGGGGCCATGACCCGGCCGGGACGCCAGGAGGGACCAGAAGAGGGTCAGAGCCCTGCCTGGATCACGTGGGGTTCGCCTTCCGGGTTGCTTTGGGGACCACGGGTCAAGGGCATGGAAGCCTTTCCCTGTAGGAGCCCGTGGTCACCGCCAGGAGGCGCCCCAATGCCTTGGGGACTTGTTTCCCCAGCACTTCCGCCACACCAGGAAGTGCTGGGGGGAAGATTTATAACGCCGCCCGAGAGCAGCCGGGAGGACAGCCGGTACTTCGCACGCTGGGGCGTGGCCAACGAAGGAATGCCGGGAACACCAGGTGCTCATCCGGGTCAGCTATAAAAGGGGCCGTCTCCCTTCATTCAGGGCTGGAGTCGGGTGGAAGGAGGACGAAGCAGTGGAGAGTGGAGGCGGCCCGAAGAAAGGCATTGTGGCCAGGACTTTGTGTTATTTGGGGTTTGTGCACTGAACTGGGTCTTTGTGACCATTATTTGGGGGTCTTTGTGACCAATGAACTGTAAATAGTGTAAATAAACGTGTGGTGGTTGTGGAAAAACAAGATGTCTGCCTGTCTGTGCTCGGGTGCCGTTGACAGTATATAAACTGCTCAAAAAAATGAAAGGAACACTTTGAAAACACATCAGATCTCAATGGGAAAAAGAAATCCTCCTGATATCTATTGTGATATAGAGCTGGGTAATGTGTTAGGAACGAAAGGATGCCACATCGCTTGATGGAAATGAAAATGATCAACCTACAGACCGCCAGAATTCAAAGACGAAAATCAGAGTGAAAACATTATGTGGCAGGCTAGTCCATTTTGAGAGCAGCGAATTGCAGCAATCCAAATTGCAGGCCGCAGCACTTTGTATGGCCCCTGTGTTCCTGTATAGGAGCCTGTCATCGGTGCATGCTTCGGGAAGGTGAGTCCCCAGATGGTGTTGTGGGGATCTCCTCCCAGATCTGGACCAGGGCATCACTGAGCTCCTGGACAGGGTCTGAGGTGCAACCTGGTGGCATTGGATGGACCAAAACATAAGGTCGCAGGCAGCACTATTGCAGCCGCGAAGGTGCGGAGAAGGAGACGTGGCTCGAAGAGTGCTGGCAATTCCAGAGCTGCCAGGGCTGCCTGCGACGCCGACCAAAGGGAGGCAAGATGTCGTGACCAGGATGTCCCTCCCCTGACAGGCAGGGTCTGACGGTGGGTCCAAGGTGCCCGCCAATGATAAGAAGGCAGCCAAGGAACCTCGCCACGGGCGGGGAGACCGATTGGGCCAGAGGAGAGGGCCCACAGGAAGTGGCCGGCGCCGGAGGCTGACGTACAGGTAGGCTCGCGCCGGTTGACTTTCTGTCCTTGCCGCTGCTCTGACGGAGCTGGGGCGTGCCTTCAGCCTGCAGAGCAGAGTGTGTTACAGTTGCTACGTGCCCTCCGGCTGCAGTGCGGGATCTGGAGAAGAAGGCCCGCGACCTTACGGAAGTTTCGACTGACATGGACGGCGCGGGCGCTGGAATCTCCAGCCGGAGAGGTACGGCGGATTTGGTGAGTACAGCCGACTCAGACAGCAACTGGGAGGGTCTGCCAAAATGGCTGTGATAACGATGAGCAGTTTCGGTAAGGCAGCCCTCCGACAAATAGTGCGGCGCTAATGGCTGTATGCGCTGGGCGAGGGGAGTCCGAGGACGCAGAATGGACACGGCTGCTTAGTGCCCGGGTCCCAGCGCCCTCCGCCCGAAGTTGGCTGCGACCTCGCGCTACTGTAGGGACGCAGACGGGAAAGGGGCTTGTGTTTGTTAATACAAAGTCGCTGCACGCCAAGGCGCCCAAGAGTGAAGGGAGGATTAAGCGGCTGGGTGCTGCTTCCTCCAATATGGTGAGACGCGGTGCTGGGTGCACGCCAGATGGCTGGCTGCCCTCTGGGGAGCAGAGGGAATCCCTGAGGCAGGCAGAGAGAGAGCAGGCGTGCCGATTTACTCCATCATCGAGGGACACGGAAGCGCTGGAGAGGGTGCCGATCAGGCAAGTGCCGGGTGATTGAGGGGAACGCTGCCCGTGCATGGCACGAGCTGGGTGCTTTGGCAGCGGTTCTGCCCCTGTGTTCTCTTTGTAGGGACGGACCCCGGCGGGCTGAAGGAACCCTTCGTGGCGGAACAGCCCTCTGATGTCGGGCCGTCAGCAGAATGACCTCTCTGCCGCGCGCAGCTGCGCCACAGCTGGAGGAGCCTACGGGGAACGAGTGGCTCGGAACAAAGGGGCGCGGAGGTCTCGGAGGGGGTGCCGAACGAGGAGGCCCCGGGGTGCCGGTAAAAGGGGGGAGCACAACCTGTGCGAGGCCCAGGGATGCACCATGGCTGGTACTCGGATTGTGTCTCGCCCCTGTCCCTGCTAGGAGTGCGGGCCGGACCCCGCTATCCTCGAGTGGGACCCGCTTGGCTCTGCTGCCCTCGGGACGGGTCGCTCTTACCCACGAGTGGTCTTCGCTGGCTGTGGGCACTGTCAGGGATGCCAGGGGCCATGACCCGCCGGGACGCCAGGAGGGACCGGAAGAGGGTCAGAGCCCTGCCTGGATCACGTGGGGTTCGCCTTCTGGGTTGCTTTGGGGACCACGGGTCAAGGGTATGGAAGCCTTTCCCTGTAGGAGCCCGTGGTCACCGCCAGGAGGCGCCCCAATGCCTTGGGGACTTGTTTCCCCAGCACTTCCGCCACACCAGGAAGTGCTGGGGGGAAGATTTATAACGCCGCCCGGAGAGCAGCCGGGAGGACAGCCGGCACTTCCGCCACGCTGGGGCGTGGCCAACGAAGGAATGCCGGGAACACCAGGTGCTCATCCGGTCAGCTATAAAGGGGCCGCCTCCTTCATTCAGGGCTGGAGTCGGGTGGAAGGAGGACGAAGCAGTGGAGAGTGGAGGCGCCCAAGAAAGGCATTGTGGCCAGGACTTTGTGTTATTTGGGGTTTGTGCACTGAACTGGGTCTTTGTGACCATTATTTGGGGGTCTTTGTGACCAATGAACTGTAAATAGTGTAAATAAACGTGTGGTGGTTGTGGAAAAACAAGATGTCTGCCTGTCTGTGCTCGGGTGCCGTTGACAGTATATAAACTGCTCAAAAAAATGAAAGGAACACTTTGAAAACACATCAGATCTCAATGGGAAAAAGAAATCCTCCTGGGTATCTATACTGATATAGACTGGGTAATGTGTTAGGAACGAAAGGATGCCACATCGCTTGATGGAAATGAAAATGATCAACCTACAGAGCCCTGAATTCAAAGACGCCCCAAAAATCAGAGTGAAAAATTATGTGGCAGGCTAGTCCATTTTGCCAAAATTTAATTGCAGCAACTCAAATTGTACGCAGCACTTTGTATGGCCCCTGTGTTCTTGTATACATGCCTGACAACATCGGTGCATGCTTCTAATGAGATGACAGATGGTGTTGTGGGGGATCTCCTCCCAGATCTGGACCAGGGCATCACTGAGCTCCTGGACAGTCTGAGGTGCAACCTGGTGGCATTGGATGGACCAAAACATAATGTCCCAGAGGTGTTCTATTGGATTTAGGTCAGGAAAGTGTGGTGGCCAGTCAATGGTATCAATTCCTTCATCCTCCAGGAACTGCCTGCATACTCTCACCACATGAGGCCAGGAATTGTCGTGCACCAGGAGCCACTGTACCAGCATAGGGTCTGACAATGGGTCCAAGGATTTCATCCTGATACCTAATGGCAGCCAAGGTGCCTTTGTCAAGCCTGTAGCGGTCTGTGTGACCCTCCATGGATATGCCTCCCCAGACAATCATTAACCCACCACCAAACTGCTCATGCTGAATGATGTCACAGGCAGCATAATGTTCTCCATGGCTTCTCCAGACCCTTTCACTTCTGTCACGTGCTCAGGGTGAACCTGCTCTCATCTGTAAAGCACAGGGCACCAGTGGTGCATCTGCCAATTCTGGTATTCTATGGCGAATGCCAATCGAGCTGCATGCTGCTGGGCAGTGAGCTCAGGGCCCATTAGAGGACATGGGGCCCTTGGGTCACCCTCATGAAGTCTTTCTGGTTGTTTGGTCAGAGACATTCACACCAGTGGCCTGCTGGAGGTCATTTTGTAGGGCTCTGGCAGTGCTCATCCTGTTCCTCCTTGCCCAAAGGAGCAGATACTGGTCCTGCTGATGGGTTATGGACCTTCTATGGCCCTCTCCAGCTCTCCTAGAGTAACTGCTTGTCTCCTAGAATCTCCTCCATGCCCTTGAGACTGTGCAGGGAGACACAGCAAACCTTCTGGCAATGACACGCATTGATGTGCCATCCTGGAGAAGTTGGACTACCTGTGCAACCTCTGTAGGGTCCAGGTATCGCCTCATGCTACCAGTAGTGACACTGACTGTAGCCAAATGCAAAACTAGTGAAGAAACAGTCAGAAAAGATGAGGGGGAGGGAAATGTCAGTGGCCTCCACCTGTTAAACCATTCCTGTTTTGGGGTCATCTCATTGTTGCCCTCTAGTGCATCTGTTGTTAATTTCATTAACACCACAGCAGCTGAAACTGATTAACAACCCCCTCTGCTACTTAACTGACCAGATTAATATCCCATAAGTTTCATTGACTTTATGCTATACTCTGATTAAAAAGTGTTCCTTTCATTCTTTTGAGCAGTATATATATATATGTGTGTATCTATGTATGTATATATATACAGTGTACAGTATATATCGTCATGCATGTGCGCCTGGTGATGGCCTTCCTGCATTACCACTCCAGAGCGAGAGGGGGCGCTGTTGCTAACACTGACTACCTTTTCACCTGCAGTTCTGAGGGGCCGCCCAAAGAAGACACCAAGTGCCCGCCTTCAGCCCTGAGTAGGCCCCGCCCCTTCCAGGTCTCAATGCTTTCCCAAACTAAATTCATAAAGCTAAGGAGAATGAAATGTATAAAAGATTAAAAAAAAATAAAACCCGTTTTATTCGTTTTATCATCTTACAGGATCATTTCCTATTCATAAAGTCACTGGAGTTTTTATTTTTTTGTTTATATTGGAAGTGCTGGTAAAGTTCCTGGAGATTCCAACTGGGCCCAAGCTTTGGCTAGCGAGCCTCTCTTTGGACGGTGCAGGCGGATGACAGTCCAGAACATTCTGTCGTTGAGTCACTTCCTTAATATTCCCTTTTGGGTCAACGCCTCCCCCAGTGATGTTTCTAATTAATCGCCTGTGGTTAAATGGGAAATCCCAAAATCTCCCACAACGAGCTGAACAGAATGGACCACTGGCCAGTTTTGCACTCCCTCTTCTGTAATGGATTCACAAGAAATGAAAGCAGACGGTATTTTGCAATGGAACAAGTTGTCCTACGTTTTTCATAAGAAAACCATTCATACCTAACCAGGAAAGCCTGTCTGGTTGAGTCACCAAAGTGGAAAATGGAGAGCACATCATCTTTATGTCACCTCAGTTACTTGAAGACAGAAGACCAGAGAGGTCAACAGGTGAAGAGTGGTGGTCCAGAGTTGATACTCCATTTCATTTGTGGTAATAAATAAATTGTTGGTTGCCGGACCTCCTCATCCACGATGTGGTATCCCTAGGAAGCTCCAGAGGTTCAGTCCCTGTCGCCTGAATGAATGGCGGATTCCTGTTTAAATAGTGGACGGGGCAGAAGGGGCGGGGCTTCCGGTGCCCAGTAGGAAGTGACATCACGTCTGGCTGTCATCCTTCACTTGAGGGTTGAGGAGGGAAGTTAATGGCTGCCCGTTGCACTGTGAAGGACCACTCCAACCCCCCCCACCTCACATTGTCTTTGTCCCACCTCCCTCTGTCAGAACGTACCATGGCATCCAAACCAGTTGTGCCAGGTTCTGCAACAGCTGCTACCCCTTGGTGGTCAGGACTCTGAATTCTGTGTTGCCCCCCTGCCCTCAGATCTGCTCCTATGTGCAGTACTGTTGTTGTTTTTTTATTGTTAGGTGCTCTTATTGTTTATTTATTTCTTTATCAATTGATAGGAATTTCAAGATATTGCTATCAGTTCCCTTACCTATTATTTATTATTTATGGTATAGTAAAGTACAGTATAGTATAGTACAGTATAGTTCTTTACTTGTATTGCACTTGTCCCGCGTTTGTTACGCCACAATACGCTGCATGGATCGTGTGACAGTAAAGCCACTTGAATCCAGTGACCTGCATGAGATGTCACTTTCTGGAACCAAAATGACGGAGAAAAGGGTGAAGGCGCGCAGCTCTGACATGGGATTGGGGTCGGGCGTGATGAGCCCTTCTGTGCCTGTCAATGTTGCGTCAAAACGTCTGACTGTCTATGGTGGTGCGGCAAAGCCTTCAATCCCCTTGAACATCACCCATCCATCCAGTATCCAAGCCGTTATATCCTAACTACAGGGTCACGGGGGTCTGCTGGAGCCAATCCCAGCCAACACAGGGTGCAAGGCAGGAATAAACCCCGGGCAGGGCGCACACCCACTAGGGACAATTTAGGGTCGCCAATCCACCTCACCTGCATGTCTTTGGACTGTGGGAGGAAACCCACGCAGACACGGGGAGAACATGCAAACTCCACACAGAGAGGACCCGGGAGGCAGCAGCAGCGCTACCCACTGTGCCACCATGCGCCCCTTGAACATCATCCTAAAAGAATTGTCCCCATGTTTATCCTTCTGGTATTTTGTCTGCTGCCGATTCACTCGTTTTTGCCTTCGTTTTAACCGACGTGACTCAGACCCCCTTTTGTTGTTGCTTTTAACTTAACGAGACGCCAAACGAGCAGATCACCTGAAAATAACAAAAGGTGAAGGTCTCGGTCATGTTGGTCTGCTCAGGTGACCAGAACATCTTGACGGTGGTCTTAGTAAAAACAGAAAACCAGCAGACTGCTGTGGCCGAACGAGAGCAGCAATAAGGCACGATATTCGATGATGGCATCAATTCACAGCGAGAATCGGCTTCTCATTAATTGGAGTTCGGAGTTTGACGTTCCAGTTTAGCTGCTCATCTGTCAGCTCGTCTCACGTCTCATTTCTGTTTGGCTGCCATTTAAAGACGAAACGAATCAATCAGAGGACTGAATCCTGAAAAACAGGGCTATGAAAAAGGAATGCAAAAGGAGTTAATTATCAGCGAAAACTGATCACTGATTAGGAAAAAAGGATGAGAATGAAAACCTGCAGCCACTGCGGCCCTCCAGGACCACCGGAGTTAGACACCCCAGCTTTAAGCCTCAATAACACTGGGGATAGCATTCTGCTGCCATCTGGTGGATAAAATAATACCGTGCTGCAAAAAAAAATGAATATTTATATGCGTTTTGCCACTCATCAATATTCCCACAATACACCACAGCCGGAAGTACAATTAAGCCCAATACAGCACACTAAAGCACTCTTTTCTTCCTTCTGTCTGTCACTGACTTCTCCACTCCTGTTGCCCACCTTCCTTCTGATTCCGCATCGTCCATTTGAGGCAGGCAGCTGCTTTTATTAAATCCAGTTCTTCTGGTGACAACACTCTGCACCTCCGAAACACTTCCTATGGATTAAGGACTCCCAACTCCCACAGCTCCCCTTAGTAGCCTTCACAGGACCTAACAAGGCTGTCCCCTGGGACTACAATACCCAGCATGCCTTGTGGGCACCCATGCAGGGATCCGAGCCTGGGCTCTCTGCCATCTCTCCCAAGTCCTTCCACCTCGAGGGTGTCCCGGCCAGGTAAGAACACAGGTTGTCCCTCACAACAGTTAGACCCGAGGGGATGACACCAGCTATTAGGGACAATGGGTGGGGTGGGGGGTTTGGTAACCTTACAAAAATAGAAATGACATATCTGGTCGTTTTGCACAATCAAAGTTTCGATTCTTTTTCAATGACATCCCCTTTATCTATAGATCTGGAGATGTCAATCAATCCTGGAAGATGAAAAACTGATGTCAAGGGGTGCACTTACTTTTTCACACAACTGAAAGCGTGTGATGCTGGCGTGTTTGCAGGGCTCTACTTGGGGCGATGAACTTTGGCACTCTGCTGCCATCTGGTGGATAAAATAATACCATGCTGCAAAAAAACATGAATATTTGTATGCGTTTTGCCACTCATCAATATTCATGAGTGGAAGGGGGTGGAGCCTTCAACCTAAACGCAATGGCGTGAAAACGAGAATCTGTAAAGCCAGTGTGAGAACGAGCTGAAACTGAAGCGATACTTGCGTCAGGTGACAGTGGTGCCAATGCGAATTGGGGATCATGAAACCGAGGCACGACAGGACCGCCACGATACGCCTGGAGAATTCAGTTGCCTGAAAGAAGCTGAGTTGGCAAAAAGCGTGAAATGACCTGCGATGAAGAGGAAGGGCAAGAAAGATGCGAGTCCCCCAAGTAGTGCTCAAAATGCAGAGACTGTCGGTCGTTTGGACGCCATTAGGCCTTGCTGTGTGGTGGGCCACAATAACACAAGGAGTGGGGGAGTTCAGGCGCTGACGTTCTAATAATAATAATAATACATTTTAATTATATAACGCCTTTCAAATGCTCTACCCATGTTCTACCCTCTCGTGTCCAACAGACAAAAAGGAACAAACTCGTCCCGTCCCGATTGTGTCGTCGGGTTTTGCGGTGGCGGCTGTTTGAAAACACCACACGTGAAGGTTGGGCACAAGCACCAGATATGGGCACCAAAGAGACCTCCCCTATTGATTTTTGTTTCCAGCACACGTGATAAACATTATCGACTCAGTTTTCCATATGGAGGGGTGTAAACCTAATGCCAATTTAGCTCCACCGTTTTCGTTTTTGGGCCTGTGCAGGCCTAAAGCCTGCCATTAGAGTTGGGGGCCTGGGCCTGAATGAAGGGCAGTTTCTGGCCCTTTGCCTTGATGTCAATGGAGACCCGCTCTCCTTTTTGAGGGGTCACAAAAGAAGGGTATCCCTCACTGTGTGCCCTGCCTCGGCCTCCTAAAGTCGCAAGCACTAAAACGTTTTCGGCGGCCTGCTAGCAGTTACCATCGAGAAATCCCAGCTGGATTTCATCTTTAATCATTAAGTGGGACTCACCGCCCCGATTGCCAATCCGGAACGTTTCTTACCGTGCGGGGTCAGCTAGCGATTGTGAGGAAGGCCAGCCAAACAGATCACAGCAGAGATGTTGTAAAGACGCCCTGGCAGGGGGGACAAGGAAGGCCTGGGCTGAAGCCCAAATGCCTGAGCGTGAGATCAGATGACATTAGCAGAGACCTTGACGATGGCGGTGGGTAACACAGTAGAAAGCGCTGGAAACGGTGGCGAGCCACAGTAGCTGTAGGGAAAGCAAAGTGGAGCTGTAGACATCTGCGCTGCTGGCCTGGGTTGACAGCCCCTTCGGGTGGAGTCATGTCTACCAGCCTGATGGGATGGCACTGGCACTGCTGGATGAATTGGAAGATCATAAAGAAACTGCTGCAAATTCCTAAAGATCACCGATGGAAAAGCCGTAGTGACATGAAGTTCACTGGGGTCCCCCTGGCTGGAGCGGCGGTCTTCTGTTGAGACCATGTAGGTAGGGTGGTAGGTGAGCTCATGGCTCTCACAGTTGGCCTGATGTGGATGTGCCCTGTGATCGCTGGCACAGCACAAAGTTCATTGCCCCCCCTGCCAAGTAGAGCCCTGCAAACACACCAGCATCACACAATTTCAGTTGTGTGAAAAAGTAAGTGCACCCCATTGACATCAGTTTTTCATCTTAAAAAGGTTGATTGACATCTCCAGATCTATAGATAAAGGGGATGTCACTGAAAAAGAAACGAAACTTTGATTTTGCAAAACGACCAGATATGTCATTTCTATTTTTGTAAGGTTCCTCCCCCACCCCGTTGTCCCTAATAGCTGGTGCCATCCCCTCAGGTCTAACTGTTGTGAGGGACGACCTGCGCCACCGTCGAGGTGGAAGGACTTGGGGGAGACGGCAGAGAGCCCAGGTTTGGATCCCTGCATGGGTGCCCACAAGGCATGCTGGGTATTGTAGTCCCGGGGGACAGCCTTGTTAGGTCCTGTGAAGGCTACTAAGGGGAGCTGTGGGAGTTGGGAGTCCTTAATCCATAGGGCTCCAATGTCACCTGGAAGTGTTTCGGAGGTGCAGAGTCATGTCACCAGAAGAACTGGATTTAATAAAATCAGCTGCCTGCCTCAAATGGACGATGCGGAGTCAGGAGGAAGGTGGGCAACAGGAGTGGAGGAGTCAGTGACAGACAGAAGGAAGAAAAGAGTGCTTTAGTGTGCTGTATTGGGCTTAATTGTATTTCCGGCTGTGGTGGGAAATATTTGGGGAAGAGTTTCCCACAACAGAAGACTCTTTGCCTTTTAAACTTGTCTTTGGGCCTACATGTGGTGGCTGTTAGGGGAGCTGGAGAGCCCCCTGGTGTCCACCCTGTCTTGCAGTCTTTGACATTGACTGGCAGCAAGTGTTTCCCACGCCTCCGTGCAGCTGTGTGATGTTTCAGGGGGGTCTTGCATGGTTCAATGTATTTCAGATGTGGGCTTTGACTTGGCCTTTCCAGAATTCTCCACATCTTCCAGCCATTCCTGGATGGACTTAGTGCTATCTTCAGGGTCCTTGTCCTGCTAAAAAGGTCCACTTACAGCTAAGCTTTGTTCTTCTGACAGGTGGTCTCACACTATCCTCAAGTGAAGAACTCCTAGAAGATGCAACAAAGCAGCCCTTAACCGGAACGTTTCTACCACCATTTTGTTTAGTTCCTATCAGGTTCTTCTGGTTTTAAGGCCACATCACCCGATCTTTGAGGTCCTGGTCTTCTGGCCACACACTCTGTTAGCCCCACAGGCCAGCGTCCAGAGGCTCGTCTACACCTCCACAACCTGCTGCCACACACTCAGCTAGCCCCACCCACACTGACCCCCCCCCCAAACCTTTGTAAATTGTATGCTACGCCATCGTCTACACAGTTGGCATGGTGAGGCCCTGCCAGGCCATTGGCATGTCCCACTTTTCTGGGTGTCGCTCACCTTGATCTCTATAAATTGAAGTGTTTCACACGCAACAGTCACTGCAAAGAGAGCCTCACCCACACACTTACTGTATCCGTATTTATGGCTACAGTCAGGCAAATCTCACACACACACACACACACACACACAGTGGCTCAGTGGTTAACACAGCGGCCACACACTGCCGGGGACATCATTGTGAGCCGCTTGCTCAAGTCGTTCTCCTGTGTCCGCGTTCAGTTCCCAAAGATGTGCTGGTCAGTTGGCTTCTTACCTGTAAACTGGTCCAGCCTCAGAGAGTAAAAATAGGATCTGTCATTATTAGAGATGACATTTCTAGTTTCTTTTTGTTTCCATGTATATAGCTCCTTTCCTTTAATGTGTACTGTCACAGTTTAATAAATAATTGTCACGTTCATATAGCGCCTTTCACTATTAGAGGTCGCAGAGAGGTCTCTTTCATTAACATAGCGCCCTTCAACAAAATTCAATGATCCCTATTCGAGACCAGCATAAACCAGCCCTGCAACTAAACCGTAATGCCTATATAGCGCCTTTCATTGCTGTGGCAAATTGATTTGCCATTAGCAGAACTAACATACAGTATGTTTTTCGTTACTTGTTATGTGTAGAGTGACTTTCATTAGAGCTTTATGGTCCCTACACATGAACAGTACAAAACATCCATCCATCCAGTATCCAACCCACTATATCCTAACTACAGGGTCACGGGGGTCTGCTGGAGCCAATCCCAGGGCACAAGGCAGGAAACAAACCCTGGGCAGGGTGCCAGCCCACCGCAGGGCACACAGACACACACCAAGCACACACTAGGGACTATTTAGGATCGCCAGTCCACCTAACCTGCATGTCAGACACGGGGAGAACATGCAAACTCCACGCAGGGAGGACCTGGGAAGCGAACCCAGGCCTCCTTATTGTAAGGCAGCAGCAGTACCCACTACACCACCGTGCCACCCAGTACAAAACAGTAATGTTTATATAGTGCCTTTCATTTCTCACTCAACCTGATATGTCTTTCTTCACAAGTGAGGCGTCTGTTTGTCACATTCCTATTGCTCTCCTCTGTTGAAATGTGCTGAGTGCACGAATTCACAGGTGAGGCCTGTAGGGGGCGCCCACAAGTTGGTTTGTTTGCTCGACAGAAGATCTGTGACCCTCGGATGGCTCCTCTGACCTCCACTGGAGCTGTTTAGGACTGACTGTAATAAGAAATCTTTGTAACAGAACAGTAATGTCTATATAGCACCTTTCATTACTAAGCCAAACGCTGTTTTGAGCGTCTTAAGTGGGGGCTCTGATAGATAGATAGATAGATAGATAGATAGAAAGGCACTATATAATAGATAGATAGATAGATAGATAGATAGATAGATAGATAGATAGATAGATAGATAGATAGATAGATAGATAGATAGATAGATAGATACTTAATTTAATAGATACTTTATTAATCCCAAGGGGAAATTCACATAAACTTTGTGGTCTCGTGGCCTTGGAAACCCCTGCAGATTTTGTTTATTTTCCACCAGCCCTCTGGAGTTTTCTGTTTGTTTTTTCTGTCCTCCTGCCCATCAGACCTGACTTTATTGTTTGTTACTTAGTATTGACTAATCGCATTTGGATGTGTTTTCTTTTTTATTTCTTCATCTTGTAAAAGCACTTTGAGTTCCAGCATTTGTATGAACATTTGTTGTTGTTCTTTCTTTCTTTCTTTCTTTGTTGCTATATAGTGCCTTTCACTGCTATGATAAACTGACTTTTGTGATTTGAGATATTTTTCTTTCTCTCTTTCTTTCTTTCTTTCTTTCTTTTTTTTGTTATATAGCACCTTTCACTGCCAGTCTGACATTTGTGATTTGAGATATTTTTCTTTCTTTTTTTTCTTTCTTTCTTTCTTTCTTTCTTTTTTGTTCTATAGCACCTTTTTTCTTTCTTTCTATTTTCCTTTCTTCCTTTTTTGTTATATAGCACCTTTTATCTTTCTTTCTTTTTTTGTTATATAGCACCTAACTGCTATGCCAATCTGACATTTGTAATTTGAGATATTTTTCTTTCTTTCTTTCTTTCTTTCTTTCTTTCTTTCTTTCTTTCTTTCTTTCTCTCTTTCTTTCTTGTTATATAGCATCTTTTATCTTTCTTTCTATTTTCCTTCCTTCCTTTTTTTGTTATATAGCACCTTTTATCTTTCTTTCTTTTTTTGTTATATAGCACCTAACTGCTATGCCAATCTGACATTTGTAATTTGAGATATTTTTCTTTCTTTCTTTCTTTCTTTCTTTCTTTCTTTCTTTCTTTCTTTTTTTTTCTTTCTTTCTTTCTCTCTTTCTTTCTTATTATATAGCATCTTTTATCTTTCTTTCTATTTTCCTTCCTTCCTTTTTTTGTTATATAGCACCTAACTGCTATGCCAGTCTGACTTTTGTGATTTGAGATATTTTTCTTTCTTTCTTTCTTTCTTTCTTTCTTTTTCTTTCTTTCCTGAATGGTTTTACTCACCACTGGCTCCCCAGCTCTTTCTTTTGTATTTTCCTTCCTAATACACAGAACAAGCGCCAAGTCGTGGAAGTCCCCCCCACACGCCACAAAGGAAAATGTGAGGCCCTGCGATTGCAGCTTTTACAGGAAAGAGAAGCAAATAAAAAATATATAAAAAAACATAAAATAAATAAAAAAAATGAACTTAAGAAAGAAAAGCGCAGAATGCCAAGGATGGAGTTGGCACTCGGGATCAGCTGATAAACGACTTCCTGTTTATGAAGCAGCAAACCCGCGGCGGCCAGAGACGGATTAACACAAAGCAGATGAGCGACTCTTTGCTGGAGTTTTGGCTCCAGAAGTGACCTGTCATTGGTGGGGATTGACTAGAAAGTGAACATTCAGAAAAGTCAAATGATAATAATAATAATAATAATAATAATAAGAAGAAGAAGAAGAAGAAGAAGAAGAAGAATGGCATCCCATTCAGGGTTAATCCCCTACTTTGAGCAGAATGCTTCAGGGATGGACACAAGCCCACTGCCACACCAAATTGTTGTATTAAGTGTATTGGAGCAAAAATTTAAATAAATAAATAAATAAATAAATAGCAACACTAATAATAATGAATTGGCATCCTTTCGTGGTTGGGCCTTGCTTCCTTTTTGAATGTACAGTATTTTGTAATGCATACTATAATCAAATTCCTTGCATTTGTCATTCCAACAGATGGCACATCAAAAACATTTGTAGCAATAATACTAATAATAATAATAATAATGAATTGGCACTCCATTTGTGGTTGGGCCTTCCTTTGAGATGAATGCGTTGGGCTAGATGCTTGCTCCATGAAATCTTTAATTAGTAGATAAAGTGGATTGAATGAAGAGTTTATCCGGTATAGTAAGATGTGTTGCTATCTGAACAATCAATGCAGGCCTCCTTGTTAACGTTTTCAGCACACCATCTATTTGAATGTATTTTGTAATGCACAATGTAATAAAATGCCTTGCGTTTATCTTTCCAACAGATGGTGCATCCAAACAATGAATTGGCACCACACTCGCGGTTGGACCTTCCATTGAGTTGAAAGCTTTGTGTATGGATGCTTTCCCCCTTGAAATCTCGAGTTAGTGAATAAAGTGGATTGAAGTGTTTTTCACGTGCTGTAGTAACTTGCTGTGCCAACCGTCTAAGAAGGGATGACATCTCGGTAATCAATGCAGACCTCAATGCACCACCTGTTGGAATGTCCAGTATTTTGCAATGCACGCACACAGTACTTGAAAGTTTTGCACTTGTCATTCCAACAGATGGTGCATGATAAACATTCGTAGTAACTATCCATCCATCCATTATCCAACCTGTTATATCCTAACTACAGGGGCAAGGGGGTCTGCTGGAGCCAATCCCAGCCAACACAGGGCGCAAGGTTGGAAACAAACCCCGGGCAGGGTGCCAGCGCACCGCAGTGTAGTAACTAATTAAATAGTAATAATAATAATAGTAGTAGTAGTAATGATAATGCTAATAATGATAATGAATTGGCACTGCACTCACGGTTGGGTCTTTCTGTGACTTGAATGCCTTGGGGGCAGACGCTCGCCCCTTGAAACCCTGCATTAGTGGATCAACTGGCCTGATTGCATTTGTAACTCGCTGTGCCAGCCGTCTAAGAAGGGATGACATCTCGGTAATCAATGCAGACCTCAATGCACCACCTGTTGGAATGTTCAGTATTTTGCTAAGCTTGCAGTAATTAAATGTTTTGCATTTGTCATTCCAACAGATGGTGCATCATAAACATCTGTAGTAATTAATTAATTAATTATTAATAATATTATTATTAGTATTAAGAAGGAGAAGAAGAATCAATGAATTGGCACTGCACTGCACGGTTGGGTCTTCCTGTGAGTTGGGGGCAGACGCTCGCCCCTTGAAACCCTGAATTAGTGGATGAAGCAGAAGCGGCTATCTTTGTCGTTTCAAGCATATGCAGTTAGCAGAGTATGCAGTGAAATGAAACGCCGCTCCTGGAGGAGCACAGTGCTACCTAGAAGGCAGCGACTACAGGAAAGCTCCACGTATTATCAACGTAAAGTGCGTGTCAGCAGGCGTGTGCAGACATCACAGGACGGGGCAAAGACAAGCAAGACAGCGCAGAGCCGACCAGCACACATTTATGATATCTCAGGGGGCAAAAAGGAGCAGGTGGTGCCAAACTGTGACAAACATCTCAACAGAAGAAAAAGATGTAACCATGAAACTGGACGTACATAGAAGGTAACGGTGCAATAAGAAATATGAAGACGTGATCTACAGTAGGGGTGTGTGTGTGTGTGTGTGTGTGTGTCAGTCTGGTAGTCCCTGAGCGTTTAGGAGTCCTAATGCTTGAGAGTAGAAACTCTTACATGTCCTGATAGTGAAGGCCTGAATGCTGCGGCACCCGGAGTGTTGGTAGTTTACGTGAGTGCTGTGTCGACTTATCCACAATGCTGGAAGATGGAGGGAAGAGATCTTGTCAGCTTTCGATAGTCCCTCGGTAGAAGGTGGTGAGTGTGGTTGGTGGGAGACGGACCTTCCTCAGCCTTCGCAGGAAGCAAAGTGGATTGAATGAAGTGTTAGCTACCTGTGCTACCTGAGATGAAGTCTAAGTAATTGGCGTTCATGTCTTCAGTGCGCCATCTGTTGGAATGGACTGCATTTTGTAATCCATTCTGTGATAAAATGCATTGTAATTTCCATTCCAACAGATGGCGCATCAAAAACATTTGTAATAATCTATACTAATAAAAGGCAAAACCCTCACTCACTGACTGACTCACTGACTCACTCACTCATCACTAATTCTCCAACTTCCCGTGTAGGTAGAAGGCTGAAATTTGGCAGGCTCATTCCTTACAGCTTTCTTACAAAAGTTAGGTTTCATTTCGAAATTCTACGTGTAACGGTCATTACGGTCGACAACGTCCGCCATGTTGAACGTTCTTATTTATGGCCCCTTTTTCACGAAATTTGATAGGCGGCTTCCCTGCGCTAACCGAAACCAATGTACGTACTTATTTCGGTGGTGTGACGCCACTGTCGGCCGCCATATTGAACTTTCCAACGGTCTTTGTTACTTATGGGCCCATCTTCAAGAAATTTGGTACGCAGGTTCCCAACGCTAACTGAATCCTACTTGCGTACATATATACGTCCATAGCCTGCAGCTCAGTCACCGTGTGAGGTGGCGTTGGGTCCCCCATCTAAACGTCTCCCACGTTGTTTGCTGCCTGCCTATATAAGACCGTCCGTCGCTCCGGTCTCTACATTCCCTTCCTTGCTTCGCCACGGGATTCACGTCTCCCTGCTGATAACTGCAGCCTTTTTATTTAATCCACGGCTTCTCCGCTGTTTTATTGTTCATTTATTACGATTATAGTTATTGTGTAGGTATTTTAGACTTACTTTACATTGTTCAGGTACCCATTTCCTTTATCATTCCAACCGTACCCATGTTAACATGTCTATCGAAGTGATCACCATCGATCAAAGAACTGTCACTTACCGAGTGGTTTCCATGCCCGGAGATGGCACCTGCCTTTTCCATTGTCTGTGCTACATATTGCACGGCCATATCAGGCTCACTCTTGATATCCATTGTGTCTTATGTATTGAATGACTGGACAGGTTCAAGGTGTGGACTGATGACGGTACAGGAGATAATTAGACTACACAGGAGCACTAGAAGAGTGAAATGCTTAAGACCTTCACCTATGGATCTGCATGTGAGTTGATGGCTGCGCTGAATTGTTCAGTTGTCGCTTTCAAGTGTACGAAATGGCCAAATATTTTACACCTTTCCACAACCGCCAATGCCTCTTAAACATCTTAGACTCACAGGTGACGATTTCAGTAGTGGACACTTTGATGTTTATGAATGTTTAAACTCTCAAAAGCTGGATGTGAAGTTATCGATGAAACTGGTTGTATACTTACAACGCTTGACAGATGCCGAATGTCACTTCAACACAAGTCCTGCAAATACTGTCGTAATTGAAACAAACCATGAAACTCAAACCGATTATGACAGCAGCAATCCAAGCTGTGAGATTTGAGACAAGATTACTGTTCACATGGCCAACTATACGTTACATGCTCAAGAGTAAGCTCAGCGCACAGCTTGGTCATATTACAACCGGAGGGCCGAACTGACAACGTGGTATACAAAGAGATCTTTAACAAATAATTATTGGTATATTTTCCCTCAGTTTAAAAAGGTTTAATTTACTTCTTAATAAAACTTTTAAGGCAGCTGTGAAGCATGGGTATCTTGCTATATATAGATATACAGTAGATATAGATATAATGTGTGTGTGTATGTGTATATATATATATATAGATATATAGATATACAGATAGATAGATATATAAATAATGTGTGTGTGTGTATGTATGTACAGTATGTATGTCTATATATATATATAGAGAGAGAGAGATATAGATATAGATATATATAGATATACATATATATATAGATATTAGATATATACTGTATATATATATATTGTGAACCCGGCCCGGACACAGACAGGCGGACATGTTGTTAAAACACCACCACACGTTTATTTGCACAGACTATTTACAATACTGGTCACTCAGACCCCAGTCACACACAGTCCTGGCCACAATGCCTTTTCTTCTTGCCGCCTCCACAGCTCCTCTTGCCTCGTCCTTCTTCCACCTCCCGACTCCAGCGCTGAATGAATGGAGACGGCCCCTTTTATCCAGTTCCCGGATGAGCACCAGGTGTTCCCGGCATTCCTCCTCTGGCCACGCCCCAGCGTGGCAGAAGTGCCGGCTGTCCTCCCAGCTGCTCTCCGGGTGCCGTCCTAAATCTTCCCCCCAGCACTTCCGCCACACCAGGACACAGGTCCTTAAGGCATTGGGGCGCCTCCTGGCGGTGACCACAACAACAACAACAACAACATTTATTTCTAGAGCACATTTTCATACCAACAGTAGCTCAAAGTGCTTTACATATTAAAGAATAGAAAAATAAAAGACACAATTATAAAACAAAATAAATCAACATTAAGTAACATCGAATAAGAGTAAGGTCCAATGGCCAGGGTGGACAGAAAAAACAAAAAAAAAATTCCAGACGGCCGGAGAAAAAAAATAAAATCTGTAGGGATTCCAGACCACGAGACCGCCCAGTCCCCTCTGGGCATTCTACCTCACATAAATGAAACAGTCCTCTTTGGATTTCGGGTTCTCACGGAAGGGCCTGATGATGATGATGGTCACGTGGACTTCTGCCTTTTAATCCATCCATCATTGTTGGAGCTTCATGAAGCTTTGAGTAGGTGGAGGTGGCGCAGGCGCCCTACAGGGTGAACCTTCCATGCCCTGTACCCGTGGCCCCCAAAGCAACTTGGAAGGCAACCCCCACGTGATCCAGGGTGGGCACAGACCCACATCCGGTCCCTCATGACGTCCCGGCCGGGTCATGGCCCCTGGCATCCCTGACAATATATATAGATATAGATATATACACTGTATATATAACGTGTGTGTGTGTGTATCTATATATATATATATATATATGACAGCAACACTCATAACAGTGACAAAACAATTATATTGACAATCATGTTACGTCATTTTTAAAATGTTTCCTTTTCTTTTTCATTACTTCTTTAGCACACTATTTCTCCGCTGCGAAGCGCGGGTATTTTGCTAGTAATAATAATAAATTTGCACCCCAATAATGGTTGTTCTTTCCTTTGAGTTGAATGCTTGTCCCTTGAACCCTAATTTGGTGGATAAAGGGGATTAAAGGAACTGTTTTTCACGTAGTAACTAGCTGTGCTACCTATGTAAGATGGGCAGAAACCTAAATAATCAACGCTTTTAAATGCACTGAATTTTTCATTCCAACAGATGGCTCATCAAAAAGATTTGTGGTAATAAACTGCATTACTTCAAACGTTGGAGATACGCCATCTTCAGGAGCGAAAAGGCAGTGCATGTGTCTTTGTTATTTGTGGAGGCCGTGTCCCTGCTTTGACTAAACACAGTGAGATGACGCCATCACGCTCCAGAGACACCTGACAGCGGGTGCTGCTGCCAGTGAGTTGAAGAGGACACTGGTGGACTGTAAACTTTTTCATTATAAGTAGAGAAAGTTCCCATTAAAATAACAATAGAAAGTACAGCACAGTGCTTTGTGCACATTGAACATGAGATACACAAGTTACGTTCACCGTCACCCGTTCTCTGATCAGCATTTCTGAAGTCTGTTATAACCTTTGGGACCACAGACGCGTATGTGGTCAGACTGGACATTGTGGTGCCCGTCCAAAAGCACCACACGTGTGCCATAAGAGCGCTCAAGCACTCCCTCAGAGTGGCACATCAGTCACAAAGAGACCTGCAGCAGGAGAAGAGAGGCACCGCTCAGAAAACACCAGCGGCACCACTTCAATGCAGCCATGGCAGCTGAGGGTCTCAATGACAGAATGAACTCACACAAGATGCAGACCACCATTGATAAACGGCACCCATCGACACAACACAAAGCCTGACCCCACGTGGGCACAAACTACACGCAAGGTACCCTCCATAAACAACAACACGCCTTCAGACACAAACATCACGTGGTGTGCCTGCTCAGTGCTCAGCTCTAGGAAATGTTTCCAGACACCACGTCCTGGGTTCAGAAGACCAAGGGAAGCGATTTCAACGAGGCTCCAAATGAACTGCGGACTTCCGCGGCGCCCTATTGTTTTCTTACGGATGACATCATTTTTGCTGACAGTTGCAATGCAGTTACCAGGCAAGCTGATTGTGAGTGTGTGACAAGTGACGCCATCAGTGTGACTGTGACAAGGGTGACGTCTGCGTTCACAATGGCCTGAGGTTAGTGAATCCTGTGCAACAGAGAAAAACACTTTAGTGCCCATTCTTATCTATCTATCTATCTATCTATCTATCTATCTATCTATCTATCTATCTAACATATAGTGCCTTTCACATCTATCTATCTATTATGTAGTGCCTTTCATATTTCTTTCTATCTATTATATAGTGCCTTTCATATCTATCTATCTATCTATCTATTATATAGTGCCTTTCATATCTATCTATCTATCTATCTATCATATAGTGCCTTTCATATCTATCTATCTATCTATCTATTATGTAGTGCCTTTCATAATTCTATCTATTTATATATTATATAGTGCCTTTCATATTTCTATCTATCTATCTATCTATTATATAGTGCCTTTCACATATCTATCTATCTATTATATAGTGCCTTTCATATCTATCTATCTATCTATCTATCTATTATTATTATATATATATATTATATATCTATTATATATCTATTATGTAGTGCCTTTCATAATTCTATCTATTTATATATTATATAGTGCCTTTCATATTTCTATCTATCTATATATTATATAGTGCCTTTCACATATCTATCTATCTATTATATAGTGCCTTTCATATCTATCTATCTATCTATCTATCTATCTATCTATCTATCTAGATAGGGTCACACACCCATTTGTATACCTGCAGGGCACCCTGGGAATTGTAGTGCCGATGGACAACCCTGTCGTATAGTAAATGGGTGCCACCAGAGGGAGGTGTGGGGAGAGGACCCACACACTTTGAGAAGGTTCCACCTGACCTGGAAGTGCTCCCAGGGTGTAACCGTGTGGCATTAAAGAAGACCCTCGACCGCACCCATGGGGAGTTGGAGGACAAGGCTTATCCAGACTGTTACTGAGAGTGCTTGTTTTGGAGGAAGGACCTGGAAAAGGTGTTCTGTGTAGTTTGAACCCTTGACTGAGTGTGGGGCTCTGGGGTGCCCCCTGTAGGCCACAGTATCCATTAAACACACAGACACGTGGCAGAACTAAGGGTTACAGCACAGTGGCACTGCTTGCTGGTTTTTAAAATGGGTACAAGTTCTGCTGGCACACCGCAGCCCACTCCATTCCAGCCCCCAGTGGTCTTCCCACTCCTGCCTGTTTGATGACATCCATGGGTTAACTGGCAGTTGTTCCACTTTATGTCTTCATATTTTTTCATTTTTCCTCCAAAGACGCAAGCCCAAACTTCTCTGACAGATGCCTTACTGGAAATATTTATGAGTCGAGCGGTGTGGGCGTGGTGGTGACCTCCGGAGCGCGGGGTTCTGGGACTGAACCTTGGCTTGTGCGTAAACCGGGGTGGGGAGGGGGGCGAGTGATGGGTCGTTAAATCTCCATGTGTTACACACGGTGACCCCTGAGTGTCCTCGAGGGCACAAAGAGGAGAAAAAATAAAAACACTCAGCCGCGCCCGGCCGCTCGATTGAGATGGCCCGTCACGACGCGTGGAAATGGCCCTCCGACGCTCTTTGCTTCTCTCCCTAGATGTTCACTTTCCCAACTTGCTGATTTTAAATTCAAATAATTATTTTCTGAGTCCGTTGCAGGGTCACGGGCACTGGGGGGAACGCAGTCCACTTTAGCGCCCATTTATTCCGTTCACATTCCAGTTTCTAAAATCGCTCCAGTGAGGTTGCAGCGAGCCAGGAGGGCAGAAATCAGCCCTGGATGGGATGCCAGTTCACCTCAGGGGCTGCACAGGCACAGAGCGCAGTCACTCAAACGGCGGCAAGTAGGCTGGCAAAGCGGATGAGCACAGGGAAAGCTGGAAAACGATACACGGACGGTGGCAGGGCTGCAGATCCAACTCAGATCCTTGAAAGGTGCGAGCCAATGGCAGCATTGAGGAATATTACAGAGAAGAAAAATCAGAGCGGAGGACCACTTGGGAAGAACAAGAAAGGACTGGGCAGCAGTTGAGGAGGGGCCGGAGATTAGCTGGACTGTGCCACGCGGCCCACCCGCCCGAGGACCATCTGTGTCTGTGTAACGCTCCCTCAGGAAATGGAAGTCCTGTAAACACCTGGAGCCACCTAAAAATGTCATTTAGTGGCAACCACCCTGTGCTGCCCATTAGACACCCCGGCCCACCACAACCGGGATTTTAGATTATGATGGATCACACGTAACGCGATCACCGCCTCTTGTACTGTCTGTAAAGTGTCTTCTTCGAGAAACTCCTCTTGGCAAGATGGGAGCTCTGCTGTCAAAACACTCATGCTGGACATCTGTGCCCCCCCACCACCAGCACCACCACCCCACCAACTTCTATGTTATTACGCCTTGCAGGAGATTTCCTGTGGGAAACTGTGTGGCCTTTTATACCGTCCTGCCCGTCTCTCTCACGGTTTCTTTAAAGGCGCACTGGCCTCTGAACAGTAAATGGCCCAGCGAGGCGGACGCGAGCTTGAAAAGGCCCAGCGAGATAGACGTGTGGGTCTTTGGTGACGTTTACATATGGTGCAATGATATCGAGATAAGCGAGCATGGCATCATCGGCGAAAATCGGAGGAGCGAGCGTACGATAGCATGACAAGTGCGATTACCGTAGCAGATCAGAGACAAGTGAGAACGTGATGTGTGACGCGATTAGGACAGAGCGTGGCCAGAGTGTGTGTGATGAGATCACGATACCGAACTCCAGCGAGTGTGCGAGGTTAGCGTGGCAAACGTGTACGATGATAGAGATATAAATATGATAGGACACATAAAAACAGTACAATGCCCTGTATGATACTATTAGAAACATCCATCCATCATCCAACCCGCTATATTCTAACTCCAGGGTCACGGGGGTCTGCTGGAGCCAATCCCATCCAACACAGGGCACAAGGCAGGAAACAAACCACCGGGCAGGGCGCCAGCCCACCACAGTATTAGAAAGATCATACAATAATATTATAAACATGTGTACGATATTATCAAGACAGGGCCTATGATACACCATGTAATATCATCACTTCGATCATACATCGGTAACACTGAGAGCATGTGACGTGAAGGTGAGAGGAAACATATAATAACAGTGAAATGAAGGAGTTATGAAGGAGTGTACGATATTATCAAGGTGAGCCGATGACGAGATCATAATACACCATGTAATAATATCACAATAGAGATATAAATTTGATAGAACTTACAATAACAGTACAATGTGCTGGATGATATTATTATAAAGAACATACGATAACATTATGAAAGAGTGTACGATATTATCAAGACAGGGCCTATGATACACCATGTAATATCATCACTTCGATCATACATCGGTAACACTGAGAGCATGTGACGTGAAGGTGAGAGGAAACATATAATAACAGTGAAATGAAGGAGTTATGAAGGAGTGTACGATATTATCAAGGTGAGCCGATGACGAGATCATAATACACCATGTAATAATATCACAATAGAGATATAAATTTGATAGAACTTACAATAACAGTACAATGTGCTGGATGATATTATTAGAAAGAATACACAATAATATTAGGAAAGAGTGTACGATATTATCAAGGTGTGCCGATGACGAGATCATAATACACCATGTAATAATATCATAATAGAACATACAATGGTAACATTGAGAGTATGTGATATGAATACAATAGAGCATACATGACAGTGCAATGTATTTTATATTATTAGAAAGAACACACAATAGAAATAGAAATATGATAGAACATACAACAACAGTACAATGCCCTGTATGATATTATTATAAAGAACATACGATAACATTATGAAAGAGTGTACGATATTATCAAGGTGAGCCGATGACGAGATCATAATACACCATGTATCATAATAGAGATATGAATATGTGTGGCAGGAGGCCAGGACCCATGCCCAACCGGGACAGCCTAGAAGGACCAGGAGGGGGATTATACCTCCCCTGGGCCACAAGAGGGCAGCCACCCTGGTCTGTATTGGGGCCACGGGAACCGAGCATGGAAGCTCAACCCTATTGGGACCCGTGGCCACCACAGGGGGGGGGGCGCGAAGGATTGGAGAGCCCTGGATGTCAGAACTTCCGCCACACCCGGAAGACCCTCATGGAGCACCTGGAGCTCATCTGGTTGGCTATAAAAGGGGTCGCCTCCCTCGGGTAGGAAAGCCGGAGTTGGGAGGAAGAAGGCAACGCTTGGGAGGACTGGAGAAAAGGTGGCAGGAGAAGTCCGGAAGGGAGAGAACCGAACTGGAAAAGGGTGTTTGGTGCATGGGCACTCTGTCGTGTACTGGACTTTCTAACTAAACGTGTGTGTTTTGGAACATTCTGTGTCCGCCTGTTTGTGTCCGGGCTGAACTTATCACAATATGATAGAACATACGATAACAGTGCAACGTACTTTATGATCCTATTAGAAAGAACATGCGATAATAATATAAAGAGTATACGATATTATCAACACAGAGCCGACGATATGATAATAATACACTATATAATAATATAATATCACAATAGAGCATACATTGTTAATATTGAGGGTATGTGATATGAATATGATAGAACATACGATAACAGTGCAACGTACTTTATGATCCAATTAGAAAGAACATGCGATAATAATATAAAGAGTGTACGGTATTATCAACACAGAGCTGACGATATGGTAATAATACACTCTATAATCTATACTAATAAAAGGCAAAGCCCTCACTGACTGACTGACTGACTGACTGACTGACTGACTCACTGACTCATCACTAATTCTCCAACTTCCCGTGTAGGTAGAAGGCTGAAATTCGTCAGGCTCATTCCTTACAGCTTACTTACAAAAGTTGGTCAGGTTTCATTTCGAAATTCTACGCATAATGGTCATAACTGGAAGCGATTTTTCTCCATTTACTGTAATGGAGTTGAGTGCGAAAGCCGTGGGGGCGGAGTTTCGTGTGACATCATCACGCCTCCCACGTAATTACGCAGTACGTAGAAAACCAGGAAGAGCTCCAAAACGCGCTGAAGAAAACATACATTATATAATTGAGAAGGCAGCGAAACAATAAGAAGCGAGCGAGTGACATATACAACCATATTCATGAGTGCTGCTACTTCAGAAACAAAGCACGATGTAAACCTAAAGTTTAAATTAAGTTCATAGACAGGCTGCCGCTGGCGTTTGTCATGCCCACGGGTAATGCGGGATACAAGTTTAATGAGAGGACGCAGGATATAAACGAGAGTTGTATATTATTGTTATTAATGGCCCGGGGATATGAAGCGCTGGTAACGCAATAAACTACAGATCCCATAATGCAGCGCTTCAGCCACCTTGCCGAACACTTACCGCGTTAATCAAGTCTAGCTTATGATGTTGCAAGTTATTGTGAAGCTAGCTCACACGATGCTGAAGAGAAAAGATGATTCTGAAAATAGAGCCTTTAAAAACCGATGGGAGGCTGAGTATATGTTTACTGAACCCGTGTGTCTCATTTGTGGAGCTAATGTGGCTGTAATTACAGAACTTAATCTAAGACGGCACTATGGGACAAAACATCAGGGTAACCTGAAAGACCTGAATGCAATGCACAAGATACAGAAAGCAGAATAATTAAATAAGAACCTGACACTTCAGCAGACGTTTTTACCCGTGCACAATCACAAAGTGATTTCAAGTGAAGCTCCTTTTATGGGAGACACAAATGCACCAGTGCAATTTGCCCCACTTTCCCTGTTGCCAAGTAATGTTAAACCAAGTCGTCACTACGGTGTTCCCAAATACGCACTTTGCTGATAAACTGAGCGCACTGCGCTTTGGTGACTTTGAAGAACAAAAAAAGAATTTTCAGTTGTTTCGCAACCCATTTGCCGTCGATGTGGAAACTGCACCTGTGCAGATTCAGATGGAGGTGATTGAGCTGCAGTGTAATGGCACACTGAAGGCAAAGTACGATACTGCAGGGCCCGCACAGTTTATTCACTCCATTCCCGCAGAAATGCTCCAGCTCCGCCTACATGCGGCTCGAACCTTGTGCATGTTTGGTAGCACATATCTGTGTGAGAAGCTCTTCTCAGTGATAAAGACTAACAAAACAGCACACAGGAGTCGCCTCACTGATGAGCACCTGCAGTCCATCCTGAGAATCTCCACAACACAGAACCTCACACCAAACAGAAACGAACTTGTGGGCAAAAAAAGATGCCAGGCGTCCAAATCTGATAAAATGACATGTGAGCAAAGACAACTGAATGATTTGATTTGTTATTGCTGAAAAGAACACATTTGATTTATATGTCCAGGTTTTGTTATGCAGCATGTTCATATTTGAATTTGTAGAATTTTGACAGGATATATTTTTATGGAGAGCAAAATCTTTTGGGATATTTCAAATTTAAGCTTATTTTTATATAAAATTACATAAGAGTAAAGAAATTTGAATGTTTGTTCTTTTAACATTTACTTTATTTCTAATTTGTATAATTTAGACAGGATATATTTTTATGGACAGCAAAATATTATAAGTTATTTAAGGTTTGAGTTGATTTATTCCGGAATAATATTCTGTCGACTAAATAAAAATTCCTTCTATTTAAAATTTAAATAGAACTTGAACAGAAACGATAGTTCATAATATCCACGCAGACTTGCACGTAAGAGCGGGAGTCGTCTGTTTTAACAAGAAGCGTATTGCACTGATACGAAATAGCCTGCCCATTTAATTATTTAGGACTGGATAAATAAATGAAGATTTTGTACAAATAATGTTTTTCATTTTTCTTCCTTCATGGATTCTGGCACCCCCAGTAACAGTTGCTCGCGCCCCAAAGACTGTATATATGTGTATATATATATATATATATATATGTGTGTATGTGTGTGTATGTATATATGTAGATATGTATGTATATATAGGTTTATATGTGTGTGTCTGTGTGTATTTGTATATATGTAGATATGTATGTATATATATATGTTTATATATATATGTGTGTATGTATATATATATGTGTGTGTATATATATATATATGTATGGATATGTATATATATACTGTATTTTTATATGTGTGTGAGTGTATATATGTATATGACAGCAACACTCATCACTCACAACAGTGACAAAACAATTACATTGACAATCTTATTACATTCTGCGGTGGGTTGGCACCCTGCCCTGGATTGGTTCCTGCCTTGTGCCCTGTGTTGGCTGGGATTGGCTCCAGCAGACCCCTGTGACCCTGTATTCGGATTCAGCGGGTTAGGAAATGGATGGATGGATCTTATTACGTTATTTTCAAAATGTTTCCTTTTCTTTTTCATTACTTCTTTAACACACTACTTCTCCACTGCGAAGCGCGGGTATTTTGCTAGTAATATAATATCACAATAGAGCATACATCGTTAATATTGAGGGTATGTGATATGAATATGATAGAACATACGATAACAGCGCAACGTACTTTATGATCCAATTAGAAAGAACATGCGATAATAATATAAAGAGTGTACGGTATTATCAACACAGAGCCTATGTTATTATATCATTGTAATATTCCAATATAACTAATAATAACTATAACATTACTAGAGAACAGCATACAATATCACTCTAATTCAGTTAATGGATGATTAGACGATATTGAATACAGTAAAATTCTAATACACTGCTTTATGACATATTGACAGACTGAGCCTACAATAATATGATGACAGAGTGTACAATAGCATTATGATAATGGATGATAACTAGGGGGCTTCACCCCCGACTCGCTTCGCTCTCCAACCCCCTAACTGTGGTACGTGCCAGTCACTTTGTGTCTCTGCCGCTTGCAAAGAAAACAGCAAATCTTTCAATTCTCGCGGATAGGCCTCTTCACACGACTTTTCCCTGCTGGCAACACGAATTAGACGATCTACAAGTCTCCGTCTTAAAGTTTAAATCCAAACAATATCTACATACTTCTGTCATATCACCCATGTCCATATATCCGGTCTCTTTTCGCTGTTCTGTTGTTTCACTGAGTAATAATTTCCGTTTGTTTGCGCTAATGCAGTCTTTACTGTCAGTTTTTCGAGACTTTTCAATTTTCGTACTTCCTTTATCTCTAACCTGCTCTGCCTGTGTATCGCGCCAACGTTTTTGAATTCTTTACGACGTTCTACTTTCTCATCGACTCTTTGTCTTTTATTTCCGACCCCCGGCCTGGTTAAATCTCTTGGCACAAAGTCTCGTCTCGCGGGATGTGAAGGTGTCTCTCTGAGTAAGTCGCGTCTCGTCTCCTAAGATTTTATTGTTATAGTAGAGAGACATCACAGCACGACACTCAATGTTAGTAGAACTCAGGCATGATATGATTATGGAGGAGCCTGTCATAATATTCCAATATAACTATCCATCCATTATCCAACCCGCTATATCCTAACTACAGGGTCATGGGGGTCTGCTGGAGCCAATCCCAGCCCAGCGTGGGTTTCCTCCCACAGCCCAAAGACGTGCAGGTTTAGTGCATTGGCGATCCTAAATGGTCTCTAGTGTGTGCTTGGTGTGTGTGCCCTGCCTGGGGGTTTGTTTCCTGCCTTGCGCCCTGTGTTGGCTGGGTTTGGCTCCAGCAGACCCCCGTGACCCTGTAGTTAGGATATAGTGGGTTGTATGAAATTATTTCTTCCATATATAGTGCCTTTAAATCACCACAGCCACACTAAACACAAGTAAATTGATACTAACGCAATTCTTCCACACCTCCCAGCAGGCTCTGTCACACTCCCTCCCAACTCCAGCTCACCTTTAAATAGGCTTTGACCCAGAAGTGCTTCTGTCTTTCCGACCGCATGACTGGCTGGCACTTCCGGGTCTAATAAAGAGCAGGGATTTTCTTCAGCCCGGGGCTGCCGTCCTCGTGACTACCTCGTACTTCGTTATTACGTCCCCACGGCACCCAGCAGGGCTGTACGTCCAAACTCCATGTCCCATAGTGCCCTGCGGGAATCCGGGGTACCACTGCGCTCCAGGAGGGCTGCCATCTAGCGATTTGGGGGACGCAGTGTCGGCAAGAAGCTGCCTGCCTCCATCCTTCCATTCCAGGGGTTGAGCTGCCAGCCGTCCATCGCAACTGTAAGAGAGTGTGCAGTGTACACCAGGACATTTTTTTTTTATTTTTAAAAACAAACTTTATTGACAACCTGGGTTGGGTTGGCACCCTGCCCAGGATTGGTTCCTGCCTTGTGCCCTGTGTTGGCTGAGATTGGCTCCAGCAGACCCCCGTGACCCTGTATTTGGATTCAGCGGGTTAGAAAATGGATGGATGGATGGACTTTATTGACAAAAACATCAATCAACTATACAACAACTTATACATTATATTCTTATATTATAACACATTATATTATAAAAGTGTATGATAACATCACCCTGTAAATCAGACCTTATTTTTCCAATTGAGCGCATGCTATGAGCATACCACAAAATCACAATGTAGTGTATGTATGGCATTGTTATGACAGAACACACAATCAAATTACAATGGAGTGGCCACTACTGTAATACGCCCTGTCATACTTGTCAGTCAGTCATTTTACCAACCCGCTATATCCTACCACAGGGTCACGGGGGTCTGCTGGAGCACAGGGTGCAAGGCAGGGCCCACTGAAGGGCACACACCAAGCACTATTTAGGATCACCAATGCAACTAACCTGCATGTCTTTGGACTGTGGGAGGAAACCCCACGCAGACACGGGGAGAACATGCAAACTCCACGCAGGGAGGACCCGGGAAGCGAACCTGAGTCTCCTAACTGTGTGGCAGCAGCGCTACCCACTGTGCCACCATGTCGCCTCTGTCATATTTGTACATTACAATTGAGTGTCTGATATGATTACAGCAATAACATCAAAAATGATATTGTTATAGACAGAACACGCAGTAATATTATGATGGAGCGTACAATATTATCAATATGAGAGGATACGTTATAACATTGTTATAACAGAGCATAGCATAATATTATGATTTGTGTTTACAGTGTTAAGACAAAGCCAATGATAATATTATAATATTTGTACAGAAGATCACAACATATCATTCCAATTGAGTATAGGATTTGATTACAGTAGAGCACATGACAATAAGCCTTATGATATTGTTATGACAGAGCAGCAAATCAAATTATGATCGAGTGTACAATATTATCAATATGGCAGTATTCTTTATGATATTGTTACAACAGAGCATAATATTATGATTTGTGTTTACGGTGTTATTAAGAAAGAGCCAATGATAATATATTAAAATTTGCCATATAATATTTGTAGAGAAGAGCACAACATATCGTTACAATTGAGTGTAGGATTTGATTACAGTAGCGAATAGAACAATGTGACTTATGATATTGTTAGACGGAACACGCAGTAATATTACGTTGGAGTGTATAATATTATCAATATGACAGTATTTTGTATGATATTGTTACAACAGAGCATAACATATTGTGTTATTGAGAATGAGCCAATGATAATATTATAATATTTGTACAGAAGAGCACAACATATTCCAATTGAGTATAGGAATTGATTACAGTAGAGCATATGACAAAAAGCTTTATGATATTGTTATGAGCAGCAAATCAAATTATGATCAAGTGTACCATGTTTATCACATTCTTTATGATTTTATGGCGCTAGAGCATACAGTCATTTTATGATTGAGTTCACAGTTTAATGAGACAGAGCCAATGACAGCACAGTATTGTAATCCACGGCCATAGAGCGAATGTTGTGATTTTCCGAGCGGATCCCACAATACACGACATTTAATATCCCAGGGGAGGATAAGGTGACACAGGACAAAAAATGGAATTGGACGGTCAAGCGCAGAGTGACATTGGGGTCCCAGCGCTAGGGTGGCCTACATGTACACTAAAGGGAGGCAGGGGAGTGGCACAAACGCGCAACGTGACTGGCGTCCTTTACGTCAATTGTGCGACGAGTGCAGTCATGTGATCCCCAAAACAGCATCGTGAAGATAAAAAACAGAGGAGTCCTTCCAGGAATTAAACTTTGTGACCAAAATCCCAAAAGTAAATAAATGAACCAAATGAGAATCAGCGCGAGAATCATCAAAACCCCTGTAGCTGTTTTACAGACTTCAAGCAATGGCTGGTCGTCTTTGGAACAAGAACCACCGGAGCGCACCATCCTTGTTGCTGTTTGGCCTTCTCTGAGTGCGCCACTCATGTTGTCTATTCTCGGTTTGTAAAACATTGTGCTAGAGATCTGTCAGGGAGTCAAGGGTGCCAGAGTCGGGAGGTGGAGGACAAAGCTTGTGGAGAGGAGTGTTGGAGAAAAAGAGAGAAAGCAAGAGAAGAGAAAGAGAAAAGAAATGAGAGACACAGGGACTGAGCAATAGTGTTGTCGGCTGGGAAACAAACATGTGGTGTTTGGACTTGCGTGTCTCTGAGCCTGTCTGTGTTCGGATTAGGGGGCTACACGACCCCCGTTATTCCACTATATATATATATATATATATATATGTCCATTGGTCTGAATCGTAATCTGATTATTAGGAGCTGACTTACCAGGTAATGCTTGTGGTTTGTCGGCCAGCCGGCAAACATCCGCCATGTCCTCTCAGTTGCAAGAAGCAGAGTATAGGGATGTTGTAGAGTACAGTATCCACCAAATAATACTCCATATATTGTGATGCCCGAGTGGGTACAGCCGCTGTAACCCAGTCACACTCAGGCAGGACACAGTACACACACTTTTATTTACAGCTGCAGAGCGGATTCTCTCTGCATCCCAAAGCACAACACGATACATGAAGGCACCCACGTAGTTCCTTTGCCACCATCTTCAGTCCTCTACACAGGCTTTGTCCTCTTTCTCCCGACTCTGGACCCTGGATAGAAGGACTCCAGTGCCCAATGGTGCCCAATGAGCTTCTTCTGGCAGCACTTCTGGGTGCCAAATAGGGGTCCGCAAATATCCATGAGGCCCCCTGGTGGTGGCAACAGGCCCCAACACGGTTGAGCTTCTATGTTCATGACCCGTGGCAGTCCTGGAAGTACTCTCTCCCCTGGTCCTTTCATAATCAGGGTGCCTATCGTCTGCCATATATATACAGTGCATCCGGAAAGTATTCACAGCGCATCACTTTCTCCGCATTTTGTTGTGTTACAGCCTTATTCCAAAATGGATTAAATTCATTTTTTTCCTCAGAATTCTGCACACAACACCCCATAATGACAAAGTAAAAAATGTTTACTTGAGGTTTTTGCAAATTTATTAAAAATAAAAAAATGGAGAAAGCACACGTACATAAGTATTCACAGCCTTTGCCATGAAGCTCCAAATTGAGCTCAGGTCCATCCTGTTTCCCCTGATCATCCTTGAGATGTTTCTGCAGCTTCACTGGAGTCCACCTGTGGTCAATTCAGTTGATGTGACATGATTTGGAAAGGCACACACCTGTCTATAGAAGGTCCCACAGTTGACAGTTCATGTCAGAGCACAAACCAAGCATGAAGTCAAAGGAATTGTCTGTAGACCTCCGAGACAGGATTGTCTCACAGCACAAATCTGGGGAAGGTTACAGAAAAATGTCTGCTGCTTTGAAGGTCCCAATGAGCACAGTGGCCTCCATCATCCATAAGTGGAAGAAGTTCAAAACCACCAGGACTCTTCCTAGAGCTGGCCGGCCATCTAAACTGAGTGATCAGGGGAGAAGGGCCTTAGTCAGGGAGGTGACCAAGAACCCGATGGTCACTCTGTCAGAGCTCCAGAGGTCCTCTGTGGAGAGAGGAGAACCTTCCAGAAGGACAACCATCTCTGCAGCAATCCAACAATCAGGCCTGTATGGTAGAGTGGCCAATCGGAAGTCACTCCTTAGTAAAAGGCACATGGCAGCCCGCCTGGTAACAAAAGGCACCTGAAGGACTCTCAGACCATGAGAAACAAAATTCTCTGGTCTGATGAGACAAAGATTGAACTCTTTGGTGTGAATGCCAGGCGTCACGTTTGGAGGAAACCAGGCATCGCCATCACCAGGCCAATACCATCCCTACAGTGAAGCATGGTGGTGGCAGCATCATGCTGTGGGGAGCAGGAACTGGGAGACCAGTCAGGATAAAGGGAAAGATGACTGCAGCAATGGACAGAGACATCCTGGATGAAAACCTGCTCCAGAGCGCTCTTGACCTCAGACTGGGGCGACGGTTCATCTTTCAGCAGGACAACGACCCTAAGCACACAGCCAAGATATCAAAGGAGTGGCTTCAGGACAACTCTGTGAATGTCCTTGAGTGGCCCAGCCAGAGCCCAGACTTGAATCCGATAGAACATCTCTGGAGAGATCTTAAAATGGCTGTGCACCGACACTTCCCATCCAACCTGATGGAGCTTGAGAGGTGCTGCAAAGAGGAATGGGCGAGACTGGCCAAGGATAGGTGTGCCAAGCTTGTGGCATCATATTCAAAAAGACTTGAGGCTGGAATTGCTGCCAAAGGTGCATCGACAAAGTATTGAGCAAAGGCTGTGAAGACTTATGGACATGGGATTTCTCAGTTTTTATATTTTTAATAAATTTGCAAAAACTTTTTTCACGTTGTCATTATGGGGTGTTGTGTGTAGAATTCTGAGGAAAAAAATGAATTTAATCCATTTTGGAATAAGGCTGTAACTCAACAAAATGTGGAGAAAGTGATGCACTGTGAATACTTTCTGGATGCACTGTAGATACTAGCTGACCCGCAGTGTAGCATACGCCTCATAATTATTTATTGATGACTGAACACTTCCTGAAAGACACAGTTGTCCAAATGGCGGAGGTTTGAGGATACGACTGTCAGTGAATGAAAAGATGGAACTCTGGAGAGAGCGACATACAATTCTCCAGGACTGAACACTGGTTTTGGCAGATACAGGCATATCTTTTTGAAAGTTTGGCCCTGTGCCTTATTAATTGTCATTGCAAAGGCTAATCTAACAGGAACTTGTCTGCGTGTAAAAGTAAAAAGCAAATTTGAATCTGATGGGGTCAGTGAAATCCGGGGAATAAGGCCAGTTTGTGAGGTAGCAGATGTGATAGTCTTACGCTCCAGGACATTGCCGGTAACAGAAAGTCTAGTGCCAATACAGAGACGGATGTCCTCCACCCTGTGCAAATCCATTCAACGCAAACATTTGTCTGCAGCCACGCTGATGTGACGTCACCTTCCCACTATCCTCTTACTGAAAAACACTTACAAACGCATTTCACACCGGGATTTCAATGCAACATTTGCTCGGAAACCTTCACACTCCAGAGATATCTCAACGCACATTTAAAATCGCACACTCCACTGAACCAACGCGTTCCACACGGGTCTTTTAATGCACTATTTGCTGGAAAACGTTGCGACTGCAGAGATATCTCAACGCACATTTAAAATCACACTCCGCTGAACGAATTATGCAATGTGAACGTTGCCAGCAATGCTTCAAAACAACTCGTGCTCTCAAGAAGCACTTTACAAACTCACTCCAATTCCTTCCAGTGTCAACTCAGTCATCGCATTCAGTGTTAACGTTGCTTTTCGAGAAGATACCGCCATTCCCGTCCAAGAACATAACCTTGGCCTACCTACCGCAGTATGTACTTCTTGCAATGCTCTTCATTGGCCATCAGAGGAGTTGGCGAGCCTGGCCCTGTCGTGCGTATCCCGCGGTCTTACAGTTGGCAGGCGCGGCTCTCTGTCTTGCGTGCCCTTAGTGAATGGCGGGCGGGGCTCTGTCGTGCACTCCCCATAACGCGGGTAGGAGGGTTAGAGTGGGCGTTCGTGGCTCTTTGGTGCGTAACCCATGGGCGGGGCTCTGTTAGAGTTGGCGGGCGGGGCTCTCTGTCTCGGGTGCGGTGAAAAGTCAACGAGGCTCAGAGGTGCATGTGGACTTTTGCACAGACAAAAGCGACTGAGGCTGCGTTTGGCGAGTTGTTGGGTGCGGGCGTATGAGCAGGCAGTGCACATGCTGGACGCGGGAGGACGGTTACAGTTGGCGTGCGTGGCTCTGTCGTGTGTATCCCATGACGTGGTAGGAGGGTTAGAGTTAGTGGGCGGGGCTCTGTCGAGCATATCCCATGGTCTTAGAGTTGGCGGGTGGGGCTCTGTGAGTTGGCGGGCGTGGCTCTCTGTCTTGCTTGCACTCACTGTCTTGTGTGCCCTTAGTGAATTATATATATAGATATATATATATAGTGATAGAAAGGGGGCGCTATTGTTCCCTTGAACCCTCAGACCACACGTCAGACACCAGATAAAATTCCAAGAAATTAATTTATTAATACAATAATGTGCACAAAGCACCTCCACCTCCACTGTACTCAATAAATCAATAGTAACAATAACGACAATAATACACAATCCTCCACTCCCAGACGCTCCGTCACCCTTCCTCTCAACTCAGCTCCATCTGCTGGGGCTTCCAAGGGTCCTTTTACAGTCCATGACCCGGAAGTGCTTCCATCCCTCAGTCCATGTGATTTCCCAGCACTTCCAGGTCAAATGAAAACTCCTTCTTTTCTTTAGCCCGGAAGTATGTCATTTCCTCTGTCCCCGTGACTGGGAAGTACTTCCGGGCTATATGGAAAATACAAGTCCCTGAGCCTCCCTGTAGCATCCCCTGGTGGCCCCCATGGTATCCAACAGGGCTGTGAATTAAAACTCCAAGGTCCATGATGCACTGCTGGAATTCGGGGCACCTCCATGTTGCAGGGAGGGCTCCATCTGGCAGTTTTGGGATATTAGCCGGGATAAACTGCATTCCTTACAGCTTCCTTACAAAAGTTGGGCAGGTTTTATATCGAAATTCTACGCGTAATGGTCATAACTGGAAGCAGTTTTTCTCCATTTACTGTAATGGAGATGAGCTTGAACGCCGTGGGGGCGGAGTTTCGTGTGACATCATCACGCCTCCCACGTAATCACGCAGTACATAGAAAACCAGGAAGACCTCAAAAAGCGCTCAAGAAAACATGCATTATATAATTGAGAAGGCAGCGAAACAATAAGAAGCGAGCGAGTGACATATACAACCATATTGATGAGTTCTGCTACTTCGGAAACAAAGCACGATGTAAACCTACACTTTAAATTAAGTTCATAGACAGGCTGCCGCTGGCGTTTGTAATTTAGTGCCTGCCCATATAAGGCCGTCCGTCAGCGGCAATCCAATAGCAAACTGCCACTAAATATTCACGGGTGAAGGACTGTGCTTATGGAGAGGAAGATGAGATGGTCAGGGTGGTGTTTGACACAAACTCAGCGAAACTGCGAGAGAAAGTTTTAAGTGCCAGGACTAAGGTAACATTAAATACAGCCATGGACATAGCACGAGATGGCACCAGCACAGCTGGGAACCTTCGATGCATGTACACCGAGCGGCTCACGTGAACTGACGCAGTGCACAGATAAAAGCAACAGTTCCAAAGAGCTGAACAAAACCGAATTACACAATTGAAAAGGCAGCAAAAATATGAAGCATCTGATAAGCATATTCATAAATGCAGCTACTGTGGAAACAAAGCACACGTGGAAAAGTCAATGTCCCGCTAAAGGAAGACAGTGTAAAAAACCCGTGCATGCAGTGTGTCAGGTCTCAGATAAAGAAGAAGACGAGCTGTTTATTGATGCAGTAAGAAACGAATCGATGAATGAAACCTGTCATCTTTACAACGATTGACAAACACGGAATGTAACTTGAACACAACACATCCTACAAATACGAACCTGATTGAAAGAAATAATGATAATCAAATCCTTGATGACAGCAACACTCAGTAACACTCACAAAACAAATACTGTATATTGACAGTCATGTTACGTTATTTTTAAAATGTTCCCTTTTCTTTTCTAGCTTTTTAACACACTACTTCTCGCTGCGATATGCGGGTATATATATATGTATATATATATCCGATCTACATACTCGAATAATGGATACTTTATTCGCCATCAATGATTGTTTTGGTAAAGCCATACTCAGTGTATTCATTAGATGAACGGTAAAAAAGTAAGAGCGAGGGGAGGATGACTTATTGAGGCATGCAGGCTGTAGTGCGCGTCAACTCTATCTGAATTGCGATCACATTTGAAAAATATATCTTTTCAAGTTCTATTTAGTCCATATGTGTCAAACTCAAGGGTCGGGCCACATCCGCCCGGCGTGTAATTATATCCGCCCGAGATCATTTTATATACTGTATTATTGTTATTAAAGCCCGGTATATGAAGCGCTGGTAACACAATAAACTACAGATCCCATAATGCAGCGCTTCAGCTGCCTTGCCGAACACTTACGCGTTAATCAAGTCTAGCTTATGATGCTGCAAGTTATTGCGAAGCTAGCTCACACGATGCTGAAGAGAAAAGTTGATTCTGAAAATAGAGCCTTTAAAACCGATGGGAGGCTGAGTATATGTTTACTGAACCCGTGTGTCTCATTTGTGGAGCTAATGTGGCTGTAATTACAGAATTTAATCTAAGACGGCACTATGAGACAAAACATCAGGGAGTTCTGTGTTGTGGAGATTCTCAGGATGGATTGCAGGTGCTCATCAGTGAGGCTGAAAGACCTGAATGCAATGCAGAAGATACAGAAAGCAGAAGAATTAAATAAGAATCTGACACTTCAGCCGACGTTTTACCGTGCACAATCACAAAGTGATTTCAAGTGAAGTTGCTTTTATGGGAGACACAAATGCACCAGTGCAAACTTTCCCTGTTGCCAAGTAATGTTAAACCAAGTCGTCACTACGGTGTTCCCAAACACGCACTTTGCTGATAAACTGGCGCACTGAGTTTGCACGGCGCTTTGGTGACTTTGAAGAACAAAAAGTCCGTCTACATGCGGCTCGAACCTTGTGCATGTTTGGTAGCACATATCTGTGTGAGAAGCTCTTCTCAGTGATAAAGACTAACAAAACAGCACACAGGAGTCGCCTCACTGATGAGCACCTGCAATCCATCCTGAGAATCTCCACAACACAGAACCTCACACCAAACAGAAACGAACCTGTTGCCAAAAAAGATGCCAGGCGTCCAGCTCTAAAATGACATATGAGCAAAGACAACTGAATGATTTGATTTGTTATTGCTGAAAGGAACACATTTTATTTATATTTCCAGGTTTTGTTATGCAGCATGTTCATATTTGAATTTGTATAATTTTGAAAGGATATATTTTTATGGAGAGCAAAATCTTTTGGGATATTTAAAATCTAAGTTTATTTTTTATATAAATTTACATAAGAGTAAAGAAATTTGAATGTTTGTTCTTTTAAGTTATTTAAGGTTTGAGTTGATTTATTCACGAATAATATTCCTGTCTGTTTTACCATTCCTACCAAAGATATTTCTGTCGACTAAATAAAAATTCCTTCTATTTAAAATTTAAATAGAACTTGAACAAATACGATAGTTCATAATATCCACGCAGACTTGCGTAAGAGCGGAGTTATCCGTTTTAACAAGCAGCGTATTGCACTGATCTGAAATAGCTGTGTGTGTATATATGTAGATATGTATGTATATTTATATATATGTTTATATATGTGTGTGTGTATGTATATATATATATGTATGTATTTGTGTGTATATATGTGTGTGTATGTATGTATGTGTGTATGTATATGTATGTGTATATATGTAGATATATATATGTATGTATATATGTGTATATGTATAGATATGTATATATATATGTTTATGTGTGTGTGTGTGTAAATATATATATATTTATATATATATATATATATATATGACAGCAACACTCATCACTCACAACAGTGACAAAACAATTACATTGACAATCATGTTACGTTATTTTCAAAATGTTTCCTTTTCTTTTCATTGCTTCTTCAACACACTACTTCTCGCAGGCGAGGGTATTTTGCTAGTGTATATATATATATATATATATATATATATATATATATATATATATATATATATATATATATATATATATATATATACAGTGGTCCTCAGGGGGCACTGCAGCTCCCCAAAGTTCCAACACTCAGGTTTGGACACAAGTTCATCAATATATAAAGGGGTTTTTATTGTGAGATATTGTTAAGTAAGTGTTTCCCACACCACTACAACACTCCGGTTCTACACTCCCCAACTCTTTCTTTCTTTCTTTCTTTCTTTCTTTCTTTCTTTCTTTCTTTCTTTCTTTCTTTCTTTCCTTCTCTTCTCTTCCAGCTTTGTCTTCCTCCTCCCAGATTTGCTTCCCTATATCCAAGCTGGCATCTCCTTTTATGTAACACCCGGGAGCAGACCTGGTGTTCTGAAAACTATGGCTCAGAAGCACGTCCTCGTGGGGTTGGAGCCTGAAACAGTAGAACTTGCTAGTCCCCACAATGTCTCCTGGTGGCACAGACGGAACCCAACAGGACTGACGCAAAAGATTACAGTTCCCACTGTGCCATTGTGGGTATCCATAGCGGTACCATAAGCCAGGGGGTCTTCCACCTAGCGGGTTAGAGGAGGTAAGGACCCAAATACACAGACTTCCCTTGTCCTTCCATTACATTGGCATCCCAGTTAGGGTAAGGCTTCTGCTACAAGTTCCAGCGTGGCATCTCTCATAATGTATATATCTAATACACAGAGGATTCAGGTGGGATTCAGTCCCCTGAACCTTCTGCACACTTTATTGTGTTGTAGATTTCATTTTAAATAGACAAATTTGCCATTCATACTGTACCCATCAATCTACACGCAGTAGCCCACAAGTGAAAACATGTTTTCAGAAAAGCTGGGCAAATTTATTAAAAATAAAAAACGGAAATCTCTTGAGACCATGTTTTCTGGCATTCAAAATTTTGCTCCAAACTGTGCCCATCCAATTTGGGTAGAAGAATAAAAACCCTCCATGTACCCCAGACATGATGTGCTCTGCAACAAGACGACATGTGGCATGAAAAGACCAGAGAAGAGCCAGCGTGCCCACTCCTGCCACGTTAAACAAGTAAAACCAACAGCCATCACCGTGCACGACTCTAAGAAGTGATGCCACACGGGCAGAGTGCCCTATAAGGGCACAGGGGCCAATAAGGCTGCTACAAGATCTTCTGGGTCTCGTTATTATGAAGACTCACAGGCTGTCAGGCAGAAAAATGGGAAACAGAAAATCTGGCAAGAGCCACAGAAACGACATTAACTTGAAATCTTAGATGAGGCAGACGAGTACAACTACAGAAAAATAAAGAAGTCGAGGCTGACGGTAAACCGGCGTGCGCGGCCTGAGATCTGCGTCAGCTGCAGCAGAGTGTTTGGAAATGGAGCTGGCGGCACATCAGCTGCTGGACCGAAAAGCACAACGGAGCCGAGAAAAACAAATGTCAGGGCAACATGACTGAGTGACGGTCCGGAAAGAGCTGGGGGGGTCAAGGGAGTAAACCAGTGGTGGGGTGGGGGGGTCACACAGGCATGCATTAGGAGTCTGAGCTCAGGATGAGACCACCGGCCAGCACTGGGGGAGCCCATGAAGCTGTATGCTGTATAGCGCCTCCTGAAGCCAGGAATATGGGGGACACCTGACAAGGAGTGAGGATCAACAGTGAGCCCGGAATATCTATCTATCTATCTATCATATAGTGCCTTTCATCTGTCTATCTATCCATCATATAGTGCCTTTCACTCTATCTATCATATAATGCCTTTCAAATCTAGCTATCCAATCCTGCCAACTACGCTATCTATCTATCCATCATATAGTGCCTTTCACTCTATCTATCATATAGTGCCTTTCAAATCTATCTATCCTCTCCTGCCAACTACGTGATCTATCATATAGTGTCTTTCACTCTATCTATCTATCTATCTATCTATCTATCTATCTATCTATCTATCTATCTATCTATCTATCATATAGTGCCTTTCACTCTATCTATCCAATCCTGCCAACTACACTATCTATCTATCCATCATATAGTGCCTTTCACTCTGTCTATCTATCCATCATATAGTGCCTTTCACTCTATCTATCATATAGTGCCTTTCAAATCTATCTATCCAATCCTGCAAATATGCTATCTATCTATCATATAGTGCCTTTCATCTATCTATTATATAGTTCCTTTCATATCTATCTATCTGTCTAGTGCCTTTCACATGTATATATATCTATAGCCACGCATACTTACTCTAATGTATTTATCTCCTGCCACTCATACTTATTTACCTTTTCTCTCTATGTATTGTCAAATGGAGTTATTTGTTATATAGCTCCTTTCTATCTCTCTGGGTGAAATTCTTACTTAATCCAAGATGCTCAGCTGAGCAAAGCAAAGGTCTTCCGACCAAAAGGCACGAGTGACAGCAGCACCCACATCTGAATGACGTGCAGCCAAGGTGACCTGGTGGTCCCAAAATGAGTACGTGGGCACTGCAACAGGCAGACACACTCATTTGTTCCTTCCTGCCTTGCACATGATGTTATTGGGATGAGCTCGGTGGTCCACCACTGACCCTGAACTGGACGAGGCTGCTTTTAAATAATTGGAAAGAATGGCATAAGATGGGCCTTGAGGCCGCCTGATGGTGATGGCAGGTAAGGCGGCAGGGTGGTGCAGTGGTTGGCATCCTGGACGTAATCCTGTGCCTGTGTGGGTGGTGAAGGTTCTCCTCCCAAATCTGAATGCTGAATGATGTGCAGCTGAGGCTAACTGGTGATCTGTTAGTACCCTGTGTAAGAGTGCCCAGTAATGGACTGGCACCCCCTCCTGCTCTAAACTGGATTAAGCCGCTTTGTCAAGTTCTGTACTCCTGGGCTCCTTCAGAGATGAGTCAAATGGGACTAATGGCTGGCTGGCTGAACAGACACAATCAGCAGTGTGGAAAGTGCTGCCCTCTGGAGGCCGAAACATGAACCTTAGATTAGACAAGCAGGCAAGTGAGTGCCTGGGGCAGTTGAAATGTGAACATGAGGGCAGCCTTGTGATTTGTATATCGATTTGGAAGAAAGAAACAAACTTAAATGTAAAGCACAACCAACACCGAGTGCCCTGCAGTTAGAGGGGCTGGAAAATGAGCAGCTGTTGACAGAGCAGCTGGAGTCGATAAGCGTTGGGAGGATTAAGGAGAGCCCCGCTGGCAGGCATCGCCCATCCTCGTAGATTAACTCAAAGATCAAACTGTCAAGGAGGAACTTGGGGACGGACGGCAGGTGACGAAGAGCAGGCCTGAGCCTCGGCGTGTGCCTGGCGCTCTCTTGGTGTCATTTACTGTTATCAGGTGACATGTGGTCAACAGATGCTAAGACAGCCCTGAAGGTCCACAGTGTGGTGTCTGCCCCCTGACCTCGATAACCGCCATCCCAGACAAGAGGCCCTCTGCTGATCTCCTGCACTCCCGAAGGCCTCCTGACAGGCGCCCTAAATCAAGTCCTCCTCTGACGTCAGTGGGCCTGCGGCGTGACGCAAGTCCAGGGTCTGCCTGGGGGCTCGGGGGGCTTGGCGTGTAGGAATGAACAGATGAAGTGGAGTGGGGCAGACCAGCCTTAACATTCACTGAGGCCCCCTTGGACTGCTCCTGTGTGGCACTGGGATGTGGCGTTTACAACCTCAGAAACCAATACACGAGGGGGGGGGCCCAGGACCGACACAAACCAGTGACTCACGGCATGGCCTTCAGCGTGTCACGTCATCTGACTTTGGTGACACTGATCTGCTCCTCTATAGCACTGTGGCATGGTGGGGCACTGACCTGTAAGCCTATAAACTATGAAAGGCGCTATATCAAATTAAAACAACACCCATATAAACTGTGGCCTTCAGCATGTCACCTCATCTAACTTTGGTGACACTGATCTGCTCCTTTACAGTACTGTGGCATAGTGGGACACTCTCTCTCTGCCAAGACAGGCTGCTGCCACTCAATCATTTAGCCCCGCCCAAAGAGCAGAGATGCATGTGTGAAGCCATGCCCATCCTGCTGCCTCTCTGGCATCTAACCCCACCCAAACTGTGGATACTTAAGTAGGGTAGCCATGTCCACCGTGCTGCCACTAAAGCCACCTAGCCACGCCCATTCTGCTAGCACTCCATGCTAGACAGGCAGCTGCCAATCAGGTATGCAGCTCCACCCAGCATGCTGTCAATCAAGTGTTATTTATTTGTTTCCTATGAAAGTCTCCACCCTCTTGTTTGAATTCCCCTGAGCTGTTACCAATTAAGCATTTAGCCCCTCCTAGGATTGCATGAACCTCAAGTATGTAGAAATGACCACCCTGCTGCCACTCAAACATGCAGCTCCGCCCAGCCTGTGGTCACTCTAGAGTTATTTATGTATGTATTTACAGTATGTATCAAGGCTTGTCAGTGGATGTGCTCTTCCTCATCTCTAGTGTCACTCAAGTGTTTGGCCCCACCCAGCCTGTTACCTCTCTAGTTTCATCAATTCCTCTGGGCTGCCATCCACTCAAACATTAAACCACGCCCATCCTAGAGTGTAGTCCCGCCCCTTCCCAAGTGTTATTTATGTGTTTCCTATCAGCGCATGCTCCTAACTTATCAGAGTCTCCTCCCTTTTACTTGAGTCATCTGACTGAAGGCTTGTCAAAGGACACTATAACCTCAACCCCCATCCGATCAGAAAGAATTCTGTCACTCAAGTTTCTAGCCCCGCCCAGGCTGCTGCAACCTAATATGCTAGCTCTGAGCAGGTTACTGCCACTTAAACCTTTAACCCCAGCCATCCTACTGCCACTCAAACTTCCAGCTCCACTCAGCCTGAAAAGGGTTCGTCTGCCAGTAAACCCGCTAATGGGCTCTCACCATAACCATAACCCCTGAAAATGTTTTAAAATTCATTTTCAGATATCCTGCCTCAGGGCCAAGAGACATCCCAGCGTGTTTCACATCTTGAGTGTAGAGCAGAGATGAGAGCTCACCTGGCAAGGAGGAAGAGGAGGCCAGAGGATGAGGAGGAGGAGCTGAGGTCAGCAGTCAGAGGACAACTGTGCATGAGCAGAATGGTCCTGTGCGGCCATTGTTCTAGGATGGAGATAAAAGGACCCCCTGTAGATCACAAAACATACTTAAATTACACACACACACAATTACACACACACACACACGCACACGCACTGTACCACTCAAATGACACATCATCAGATAATCTGTTTCACAAAACCCACTGTGGTTAACTTCACGTCCTCTGGGCAGATGGAAAGGAAATCTGAGGAAGGTTAACTTGAGAGCTCAACCTACGCATGGCTGCTGCTTTAAAGGCTGACGGACAGGAAGGGTGGAGGGAAGTCAGAAGGTGAGTGAGGGGCAGGTTCAAAAATAATAATAATAATAATAATCATAATGCATTTTATTAGTGAGGCACATGTTCAAGGATGATAATAAAATAATAATAATAATAATGCATTTTATTTATATAGCACCTTTCCTATGCTCAAGAATAATAATAATAATAATAATAATAATAATAATAATAATAATACATTTTATTAGTGAGGCACATGTTCAAGGATAATAATAATAATAATAATAATAATAATAATAATGCATTTTATTAGTGAGGCACATGTTCAAGGATAATAATAATAATAATAATAATAATAATGCATTTTATTCGTGAGGCACATGTTCAAGGATGATAATAATAATAATAATAATAATAATTAAAAGTCAGAGGGCTAATGCTAACCTCTGTCCACCATCCAATGCTGCCGCACTCCCGCACTCTACCACACAAAACTGTAGGCCTTACAGCTCCAAAGTGGCCTAGGCCTTAACTTAACATGCAGGTCTATGGCCTTCACTTGGCCCACCTGTTCACAACTCTCAAACCGCACAGTGGCCTGGGACCTAACTCAAGATGCAGGATTCTTGGCTGTGCAGGCCCAACCTGCTCACAACTAATAAAGAATGTGCAGGCCTGAGGAAACAAAAGCCAGGACTCCACTCCACAACATAGAAGTGTAGGCCTCACCACTCCTAAGTGGCCTGGACCCTCACTTCAAATGCAGGCTTATAGTCTGTCTGCTGACAACTGTCAAAATCGGTGCAGGTTAAAAATAATAATAATGATAAGAAGAAGAATAATACTACATTTTACTAATATAGCACCTTTCCTATGCTCAAGGATTGACTTCAGCGTAAGGGGCAATGCAGCCACCGACTTGCTGGTGTGTGTTTGTGTGTGTGTGTGTGGCAGTGAAAGTCCTCTAGAACATCCAATATGGGAACATTAACACTGGGGTTGTCACTCGTCTTTGTCACTGGGACGTCATATCTGACTGTCACACTTCATCTTTCAAGCCACCAGAACATAGGAGCACTGGGTGGACCAAGAAACCAGGGGCCTCATGTATAAACGGTGCGTACGCACAGAAATGTTGCGTAAGAACTTTTCCACGTTCAAATTGCGTTGTATAAAACCTACACTTGGCGTAAAGCCACGCACTTTTCCACGGTACCTCATGCCTTGTCGTACGCAAGTTCTCCGCTCGGTTTTGCAGACTGGCGGCACCCAGCGTCAAAGCAGTGCTACTGTTTCTGTGTGGTTACCCTTTATTTTCCTGACGCAGCTTTATAAATACACCGAAACTAACCGCATATTGTTTATTAGTGTAATGTATCTGATTGTAATGAACTTGTAACAATATAATGGTCTATAGAATGGCCAAACTATTCCAAATACAATAACTGCTTTAGTGTTGTTACTCTAACTGCACCATTTTCTTCTTCTTCTTCTTCCAGCTGCTTCTGTTAGGAGTTGCCACAGCGGATCATCTTTTTCCATATTCCTCTCACTGCATGACTCGGAGTATTTCTATCACTGTATCTGAGTGTGAATCACAGCAGCAGCTGATTGGAAAGAGAATTATCAGAATAGAGCATCAAGCCAGGCACACAGTCTATTTGGACTTCTCTCATACGGCAAATGTTTCAAAGCCTTTCCTGTACGGACCTCGCGGTTCAGAAACAGTTTCATCCCAAGAACTTTAAACGCACTCAACTCTCCTTGTAGAACTGCTGATACTTATTAGTACAATCACCTCACTGTAAACTTACACTACAGTTATAATATTACACAACCTGAGCCACTTTATAAAGCGCGTATTTACATAGGATGATGATATCATTTTTAAGATTAAACGCAGCAAAATATGTCTGTTATATTATACAGATAAAACTTTAACTTCATTTAAATAATTTGTATTGTTAATAATTAAAGATGTGAGGACACGGTGCCACAGCGCTAGCAAGTTCACGTATGGTTCCTGCCTTGCGCGCTGTATATTTACTGAACACTGGAAGGATAGACGGATAGAATAATTAAACACAAACTATGAAGATATTTCAATGTTCCTGAAAAGTTTTGAAGAATCGGCGTTCTCAGCTTACAGATGGCTTAATGTCTATTACAGAGCTGATTGTATGGCGATCGGTTACTTAGGGAAAGAAAAGTAAGGACAGGAATTGGAGGTTAGTACGTTTGAAAGAGACAGTGCCGCCACCGTGTTCCCCTGTTTAATAACGTGATTTAATTCCAATCATCATGAATATGACATCACGTATACATCTCAGTATTTTAGTTATTCAGAGAGCTGTAATATCACAAATGTAATGGACTCTGTGTCCAGTTGGAGGAAGACAGCGGTTTAAGAAGCAAGTAGTGATTCACACACATAGAGCACATACGAGTAGAAGATCAAATACAAAACAAAGCATTTAACGTGCTACTTTAATTACGATGTGATTTGAGAAACTGGTTAATTAAACAATTTTAAGATGAAGTTTATGATGTTCTACTAAATGACAAAATAAACTACGAGATTAAAGTGGAAATGTCGAGATTAAAGTTGACATTTTGTGCTTTTTCCCCACCGTGTGCCTTTTTTCTCTGTACCCTAATAAGCTTTCATATGACACTCAGACAGTGGGCTATGTCTTGCCTTTTCATGGCGACTTGGATATCTGACAACTTTTTTATACAATTAATCTGTTCCAGACCATACGAACTGTATGTAAATATAGATTTTTTTAGTTTTTAAGCACACATATAGTTAATTAAATCATAGAATACACAGTGTAATAGTAAACTAAATGTAAAAACATTGAATAACACGGAGAAAACTAACATTACAAGAGTTCACGCTACAGCCTTACGAACTGCTCGCTAAAAACACTTTTTTTTAATGAGTTTTAAGCACAGGAAAAAAAATGAACATTTGAAAAATCCGTAATTTAATAAACAACCAAGAAAAGTAACATTGCAACAACACACGCTACGAACCGATCGCTGGAAACAGAAATGAAATCAAAAACAAGCCTTTTCTAACTTATGCGTCCAGCCCTCCCCCTCTCTCTCTCATGTCTGTCTGTCTGTCTCTCTCTCTCTCTCTTTCGTGTGTGTGTCTCTCTCTTGTGTGTGTGTGTGTGTCTGTCTGTCTGTCGTGTGTCTGTCTCTCTCTCTCTCTCTGTGTCTCTCTCTCTCTCTCTCTCTCGTGTGTGTGTGTGTCTGTCAGTCTGTCTCTCGCTTGTCTGTCTGTCTCTCGCGTGTCTGTCTGTCTCTCGCGTGTCTGTCTGTCTCTCTCTCTCTCTCATGTGTGTGTGTGTGTCTCTCTCTCTCTATCTTGTGTGTGTGTGTTGTGTGTCTGTCAGTCTGTCTCTCGCGTGTCTGTCTCTCTCTCTCTCTCTCTCATGTGTGTGTGTGTGTCTCTCTCTCTCTCTCTATCTTGTGTGTGTGTGTGTGTGTCTGTCTGTCTGTCTCTTGCGTGTCTGTCTCTCTCTCTCTCGTCTGTGTGTCTGTCTGTCTCTCTCTCTCTCTCTCTCTCTCTCCCTCTCTCTCTGTGTCTCTCTCTCTCTCGTGTGTGTGTGTGTGTGTGTCTGTCTGTCTGTCTCTCGCTTGTCTGTCTGTCTCTCGCGTGTCTGTCTCTCTCTCTCTCTCTATCTTGTGTGTGTGTGTGTGTGTGTCTGTCTGTCTGTCTCTTGCGTGTCTGTCTGTCTCTCGCGTGTCTGTCTCTCTCTCTCTCTCATGTGTGTGTGTGTGTGTCTGTCTGTCTGTCTCTCTTGTGTGTGTGTGTGTGTGTCTGTCTGTCTGTCTCTCGCGTGTCTGTCTGTCTCTCGCGTGTCTGTCTGTCTCTCTCTCTCTCTCTCACGTGTGTGTCTCTCTATCTCTCCCTCTCTCTCTCTGTGTCTCTCTCTCTCTCTCTCGTGTCTGTGTGTGTGTGTGTCTGTCTGTCTGTCTCTCGCGTGTCTGTCTGTCTCTCGCGTGTCTGTCTCTCTCTCTCTCTCATGTGTGTGTGTGTGTGTCTCTCTCTCTCTCTATCTTGTGTGTGTGTGTGTGTCTGTCTGTCTGTCTCTCGCGTGTCTGTCTGTCTCTCTCTCTCTCTCTCACGTGTGTGTCTCTCTATCTCTCCCTCTCTCTCTGTGTGTGTCTCTCTCTCTCTCGTGTGTGTGTGTGTCTCTCTCTCTCTCTATCTTGTGTGTGTGTGTGTGTGTGTCTGTCTGTCTGTCTCTCGCTTGTCTGTCTGTCTCTCGCGTGTCTGTCTCTCTCTCTCTCTCTCTCGCTGCACAGGACATGCACATTGAGAGACTGAACATGTACAGTACAAACCCAAAGGGAAACTGGCTTGTTCGTATACCGAGTGTGTGGTCGTGAACCGAGGCGAACTTTTCGCTCGTAAACCGATTTGTACGTGTGCCGAGACGTTCGTGAGCCGAGGTTCCACTGTAGTACGTTTTTCCTTTGCCTGCACTTGGTATTCGCTGAAATTCTTCTATTTTTTCCATTGTCTTTTCACAGAACGCAGAGCTTAAGGGCTCTTTATACTGATTTGCATATTCATAGAGGCGTAATTCTGGGAGGAGTTTGGGGCGCGTGCACGAGCGTTACTTTTCACACTGACCGGGATTAATGGAGCGGAAGAGCGCAGAAGTTGGAGTACGCACAGATTCCTGCATCTGGGTTTTTCTGTGCGTAAGCACATTTTGACTTGCGTCATGTTATTGTGCGAATTCTACGCACGCCGTTATGCATGAGGCCCCCGGTGACTGTGCGGTGGTCCGGCCTCTTTTGGGATATCTGGTGGTTCATGAACTGAGATGGACAAAGCCAGGTGGCGGAGACCACCACAAGTTCGCGGTGTGCGTAAAGTGCATATTTTTTTAAATCAAAAGTGTCATTGTGCAGATGTGAAATTCTTCCACAGGTAATTGTGGGTGTAAAAACACGTGGGCAAAATTTAGCAAAGAATAAATGGCAGTCCACCATCACAGAGCTCCTCCCACCATCAAACTGCTCATCTTCTCATCTCTCCCTCACGGGTAATCAGCAGAAATGAGACCCCACTGAATTGCGTCCCCTCAAACCCACCACCTCCACTCGAGCCCCTCGGTCTCCGCTGCTCCATACTGCAGCTCTGCAGGTTGGGCTCTCTGCCCTGGTGGTCCCCTCGTCCAAGGGGGCTTTCACTCTCCTTGGTTTCCCCCCCCTTTTATTCAGTGATGGGTGGGCACTGTGCCAATCACTGCCCGGAGGTGCTAATGAGGGATGGGCTGCACTCAAGGTCAGATTAAGACCGCCCACCCCAACACAGGACCCTGATCAAGCTCGAACAAGTCGGAGAGGTTCATCATGTGTGTGCCCGCGTGTTAGTGGGACGGTTGCGTTCTGGGTTTGCAGCGTTGGGGTGCTGCCCAGTGAATGACAATGCCTCGTTTGAAGGTTTTTGTAAATGACAGGACAATGACACGTTGGTGACACCTGTGGCCAACAGTCCAAATTCCAGTCTGGAACGGGTTTTGCATGGTGAAGCTGTTAAAGACAGTGTGGCCTCTTTAGCCGAAGCCCCTCTTTGATGTCCCCCCCACCCCCTCAGTTGCTGTAACTGGTTCCTTACCTCAGACAGCATTTTCAGACCAACGAAAGTCCGGGCCAAAGTGTGGAGACCGTTGCTATAAAGAGCAGGCAGGGCGGCTGACTGCAGAAGAATGAGGTCATCTGGCAGAAGCTTCAAGGGGAGCTGGCGAGGTGGCCGCCCGGCGCTCAGCTGGCAACAGACAACAAGGCGGGCATCCCCTGACAAGCTTGCTTCACGCCACATCAGTGGAGGGGGCAGAAGAAGAAGGAGAAGAAAAGCTCATGTGATGGGCACGTGTGTCACCTGAACCCGCGGTGAACCGCCATGTGGCCCGGGCACGTACAAGTGGTGCAGACCGGTGCCAGGCATATGGGCTCAATAACGTGTACGACTGGGCCTCCACAGGCAGGAGACATCTTGAACACATCCACCATCTCCTTCATTCATGTGCCCGTGCTTAAGGAGCGGCAGTTCAGAATGGAGGCCAGATCTCCATTGGGGGCACACCCTGCCTGGCAAGGTGCCCTAGGGGTGTGTTTGACAGATAGGGTGGCAATAAGTTTCATCCCACAATTCCAAGACTCTTTATCACATGGCAAGGCTCTGGCTTACCTGTTGTGGTCCAAAAGTGGTAGGAGGGCTTCACATGGGGGTGGGGGCATCACCAGGCACTTGAATGGCTGGCTTTGACCAAAACATAGAATGTGACTGGCAGGCAAGGAGAGAGAAATGTCGGGGTACCACCTTAAAAACGTCCAAATCAGAAATAAAGGCAAAGGACGTGCGCGTGGCACAGTGCCACACAAAGGACGCTAAGACTATGGCAGGCAGCGGTTATGTCCTATTAGCACTCGGCTCCTGATTGGTTCAACGCTTTTTTATGAACGGAAATGGGTGCTCATGACCTAACTGGGAGGAGAAAAAGCGGAGGATACCAGTAGCAACAGCGCCCCTTCTAGCTCTGGGGGTGGCAGTGCTCACCTCACTCAAGCTTGTCAGGGGACCACCATTTGTGTGACTATGCATACATACGTATGCTGAGCCTGATACCACCCTGGGGCTGAGAGGGGGCACTGCTGCTAACTGTCGTCACACACAAGCGCTTGGGAGGTGGGCTATGGGCTCAATGGGGGGATCGACTAAGGGCGCTAACCCGTCTTCTTCTTCCTCTTCTGCAGAAACCTGCCTGAAAACTCCTCCCAGTTCCTGCACTCCCTCCCCTAGCCACGCCTCCCTGGACCCGCCTCTTCCCTGACTATAAAAGCCCAGCACCTCCTCCCCTTCCTAGTTTGTCCCTGAAGCAGACGGTTCTCTGGTGCTGTTGTGTTGTTTGCCTGGCAGCGGGCTCTTTCTCTGCTGTCTTTTGTCTTGTCGTTCCCTTCCTCTACCAACCCGAGAAACCGCGCAATGAAGGCAACTGACTCCGCCCCTTCCTTTCCAAAGCGTCATTCGCAGCGAATTGGGCGACTCAACCTTTCTCACCGATTTCTTTACTGATAATTCGGCCTGTTTTGGAGAACTTTTTTTTCCCCAGTGCCCCATAATGCTTTGCAAGGCTGTAACATCACCATAAGGGTATAGATAATTGGCATTACAGACTCTTAGAGGTGGAACAGATGTAAAACAGGCTAAAACAGGCCACACTGTCCTGTAATAACGAGTTGTCTCCGCTTGTCCCCAAATGCACAGTGCCACGTGGGTATAAGAGAAGGGGGCGCCACACGGTGACAAAAAAAAAAAATCGAACCTGGAAGGAGCCTGACGCTCATAAATAACACAGGAGACTCTATGAAATAATAATAATAATAATAATGAAGATTTATTACTATTACTATTTACAAGACCTTTCTGTGCAAAGCCACAGCACAGACAGTTTGGAGAGCCTTCAGCGTCACTTCAATAAAATCAAACGAGCTGGCATGAGGCTCCAGTCCTGACAAAGTTTACAAGACCTGTGCCTTTGTTCTGACATTTGACTGTGAAAAGAAAGAAAAGACCCCTGAGGCAGACTTTCTGGATACCCTAAAAGTACCCGGTAGCGCCCCCTGCTGGATACTACAGGGGTCGCAAACTTCCTTTCCAATGACGAAGTAGAAGGTCGTGGTTTAGTCAGCCCTGGCGTAAATGTTTTTCTTGTTCATCCATCCCTCCGTATGTCTTGCGATTCTTTCATTGTCTTTATTGTGTGTATTCTGATGATGACTGATTTTATTACATATGTCGTTTGTTCTCTTTTTTCTCTCTCTCTGTCTAGTGACGTGTCCTGACCCCTTTTTCTAGGCTTTTCTTTCAGGGCCCTCCCAACCTTGCTGACGTTTTTAATTTTTTCCGGTTTTCGTGATCAGTGGCTCCAGATTTTTGGTTGACAGATTTCATATCCATGTTGTCTTTATTCGCTTTGGGTTTCCTTTTCCTCCTTTAGGTCATTTAGGATCTCTGTGGCAACCGCTGGTGCTGTAGTGGTCTGGATTCTGTGGCCATTCTGATGCCCACATCCACTTTTCCTATTTTCTGTGTTGCTGGATTTACCACAGAGTGTGATTTATTATCCATTATTGTTGTTTTTTATGCATTTTTCTTCATTTTATGTTAATATGCTGTGGTCCCTAGGGGGCGCTGCAGCTCTTCTCACTCCCAACACACAGGCTCGGACTCAAGCTTGCCAATCAATAAAGAGTTTATCTGCTGTGAAACTCTCAAGTAAGCATTTGCCACACCTCAGCCACACTCCAGTTCAGCACTCCACAACTCTGTCGGCTCTCCCTCTTTCTCTTCTCTGCTCCTCCAGACAAGTTTTGAAGAACTTTGGATTCCTCCTCCTCCTCCTCCTCTTCCTCCCATCTCTGCCCCCTGAATTGAGGCAGGCAGCCCCTTTTAGGTAAAACCCGGGAGCACTTCCGGTGTTGTGAAACTGTTGCCTGGGAGTACTTCAGGGTAAGGCTGAAGCCTAACAATGTAGGCCTCGCCAGTCTCCTCAGTGCCCTCTGGCAGCACCCATGGAGTTTCCAATGTGTCCTGTGGGAATCTGTGGTGGTTACCTTTGGGGCGTCTGCCATACTAGCATTTCAGGAGTGACAATACCTTGCGAGAATTGTCTTGCCCCGTTCTTCCATGCCATTGGTGTCCCAGCACACCTCTCATGACAGTGTTCACTCGTGTCCCATGTGACATCACTCCTGCTGGCTCCTCCCCCTGCTTTTACTTTGCGGTCGGAGGGAGGGACCCCGTACCGGTGCATTGAGTTTGTTGGCGATTTTGGGAGTTTTTTGAAATTGTTGCTTTTTTTTTGGACCACCTATTGGGGATTCCTCTTTTTTTTTATCAAGTGCTTATTTTTGCCCATTTCCTGTTCGTTTGATCGAATATCAAATTAATTCTGCATCTAATGAGGCTGCACTGCTTGGACTTGTCTCACCTAACCAGATGTTTTATGGTTCCTTTCCCTCGAGAAGTCTGTTTTGAACTTTGGATGCCAGCTCCCCCACTTTTTATCTTGCTGCGGTAGTTGGGGGGCTTTGCTGCCACGGTTACTGCCATTCCTTAGCAGTCCAGTGAAGGTCCCCCCCCTTCCACCATGTTGGTCTTGCTGGTACTTAACACAAAGAGAGAGAGAGACCTCCAACAGGACCCATGCCAACTTCCCCCAGACATTGTCAGAGTTGGGCATTCAGACTGGCAGCAGGGCTAACCAGCAATCTTCTGTGCCCGCCGCTCCCCAAATCTCAGGGGCAAATTAAACAACTTGAAAGCAAAACCGAAGGAAAAGTAGGTCAGACGTAACCATAAAAAAAAATGAAACGCCTGCCTGCTGGCTGGAAAATATCGTCCCACTCTGGAATAACAAGACTCAAGTCACACATTCCATGCCAGGCGTTGGCGCAGCCCTGGGCAATTTGGGGACTTTCAGCAGTGAACTCATCCCCTGGGACACCCGTAAAGAGAGTCACCAAATACTCCTGGATGGGGCTGCTTTCGAGGGGATTCCCTCTCTTTCTAGCCTCGGATGCCCACCTCTTCCTGTCATTTCCTGCACTGCCAGGAATCTTTCAAACCCTCGTCATGTACTGCAGTCTCATTTTGAAAACTGCCACCGACTCGTCCTTCGAGGGGCCGCTGCACGCTGCCAAGGAGGCCGATTGTCAATGGTGGGATTGTTCTCGCAAACGGCAAAGCTGAAAACTTCATTTGAGGCTTCTTACATTTCAGGTGCTTTTGGTGGCGTCAGCTCCTTATGGCCGGCTTTCGGGGACGGGGGATTGGGGGGTCTGCTAAAAATAATGAAACGTGCAGGGAGGGGGGTCTGAGAATCCCGGGGTGTAGGTGGGACACCAATGTCTCCATGAGAGCAACTCGGTTTTAGTGTTTCCTTTACAGCGGTCAGGGTCGTGCCATTCAGCTGATGGGGTCCCGGTGGTCCAGGGTAATGGCAGCAAAACGGAGAATCTGTTCATCTGACATCACACATCATTATGACCCCCAGGGAGTGGAGTTAGGGGGTAACACAGTAGAAAGTGAGCCATCACTCTTACTGAATGGCATGTGACATGTAATGACAAGATGGCTCCCTGACCCAGTGGTCCAGGGTAACAACAGCCTTCTCAATGGCAGCAAAATCAGGAAGCTGGGCATCTGATATCACACATCATGATGATCCCACAGCAAACGTGGTACAAAGCAAGGAGCTGCTCTAACCCTGACGACATGTGCCAGTTAGGAAGTCACGTTGTGTCCCCATCAGCACAGGACTGACCACTGACAATGACGAGACGGCCTCCCTTTAAATCAAGGACATCACACATCTTGATGACCCCCAGGGAGTGGAGTTAGGGGGTAACACAGTAGAAAGTGAGCCATCACTCTTATTGAGTGACATGTGACATGTAATGACAAGACGGTCCATGGTGACAATGGCAGCTGTGAGATAATCAGCCCAGAATTAAACAGACTGACACTGGCAATTCTTAAAACACACACACGTTTAATAAAGACCAAGACCCCAAGACACAAGTCCCCCACACACACACACACACCCAGTGCTTCCAGCACCACACACCCTTACTCGGGCCTTTCAATGTCCGTGGGCCGCCTCTCTTCCGTCCGCTGGAGCTCCGTCCTACTCCAGCACCCTACGGTAGGGAGGCGGCCCCTTTTATATTCACCCGGATGGGCTCCCGGTGCTCGTTGATGACCTTCCAGCGGCACTTCCTGGTGTGGCGGAAGTGCCGCACTAGCACCCGGAAGCACTCCGGGTGTCCCTTGTAGGTTCTTCCTCCACCTGCCCAGGTGTGGTGGAAGTGCAGATTTCTCAGGTTCTTCCACGATGCTTGGGGTGCCCCCTGGCCTCAATGGGTTTGAGCCTCCTGGCTCGGTCCCTGTGGTCCCCTCATTATCCAGGGCGGTTGCCCCCCTCGCGGCCCGGGGTGGACGTATAAACTGCCTCCCGTTCCTTCCACGCGTCCCGGCTGGGTCTGGCCTCCAGCCTCCTGCCTCACAGCAAAATCAGGAAGCTGGGCATCTGGTATCACAGACCATGAGGACCTCAAAGGAGAAAGTCAGGGGTAAAGTGGTGCAAAGTAGGGCATCGCTCTTATCTGATGACAGGTGCCAGTTAAAAAAGTCATGTAATGCCAACACTGACCCCAGACGATGAAAGAGAATAGCGGTCACTTTAATGTTAGCAAAATCAAGGACAATAAAGATGATGATGACGCCAGAGAGCAAAGTTACGGCAAACATGGCACTAATCCGATGACGCATGCCAGTCCCAAAGTCACGTCATGTCCTCATCTTAGGACTGATCACTGACAATGACATAACGGCTTTCTGAAGCAGTGATGCCAGGATGACAACATCCTCCTTAATGTGAGAAGAATCAAAGAGCTGGGCATCTGATAACATAGGTCAGGAGGACCCCAGGGAGCAGAGCGAGCAGTAACGGGGCACCAAGTAGGGCATCGCTCTGATCCAATGACACATGCCAGTCACCTGCACACATAACATCCACGCAACTGACCAGTCACTGACAATATCAAGACAGCTTTCTGAATGAGTGATGCCAGGGTAAGGATGGCCCCCTTAATAGTACAAAAGTCAAAGAGGTGGGCACTGGACATCTGACCCTGGAGAGCAGAGGAGGGCATCGATCCAAACTGATATCGTGTGCCAGTCTCAAAGTTGTGTAATGAAGCCCAATCACTGACGTCTAACGGTGACAATGATGATGAATAAGAAGCGTCTCATTGACGTTAGCAACATGAAGGGGTTCACATCCTACATCACGACCACCCTGGAGAGACGAACTGGGGGCCACGCAGCGTTATGTCATGAGTTATGACATCTGCCAGTCACAAAGCAGCGCTAGCAACATCAAGGGGCTGACATCACCCTTTAGGACGCCCACAGAGAGAGCAGAGTTGGGGGGTCACGCTGTCCAAAGTCAGATGGTCTCCGTTTCCTGTATTCTCACAAACGCCCCAGCAGACCTGCCATGTAACCCGCCGCATCTTAAATTCAGGTGTCACCCTGTCACTTGCAGGTTTTTTAGGAGGTCTTCACTGTCACGTGAACAGAGTCCAGTGACACTCTTAACTGATGTCACCGGCATTTCATGAGACCTGTGGGCTGGCCCTCAATTAGTCCGTCCTGTAGAGACTTTCAGAGAGTAGCTATGGGGTCAGTGTAGGAAATGTGCAGGGGCTTATGGGTATTGTAGTTCTTCTCTGTTGGTATGTCCTGTTAAGTCAAATAGAGGATACCAGGAGGACTTTGGAATCATCTCCTTCACAAACTTCATCAGCGAGAGGACTGTTCAGTAAATCGAGATCTCCAGAGTTGACAAAGCGAGGAAGGCATTGGTGGGTGTGACCAACCCTCATGTGCCCTTCCTCCCTCTGGACTTCAATTCCCGTCACTTTTTTGCCCAAATCTTCATTGTCTTTCCACATCCTTTGTCCCTAGCACTTCACTCTACTAATCCCCTACATTTTGTTAGACGTCACACCCATTTTTGTTGCCCCTCTGATTGTCTCCTTTCTTTTTTTCCTTCACACGTCCATCTCCACCTTCTCACGTCTACCATATCCAACTTCTTCTCCTGCTGTGCTCCCTTTGCTGCTCACCATGTCTCTGCTCCACACATCACTGCTGGTCTTACAACCATCTGACCTTTACGCTCCTTCGTAATTCTTCCATCAGAGGACACTTCTGATGTCTTCTTCCAGCGCTCCCTATCCAGAGTGGGCTACATCAGGAGTGGGCAGGAGGAGGAGTATAGGAACCTAATCAAGGACTTTGTTAAATGGTGCAACTCAAGCCACCTACAACTGAACACCAGCAAGACCAAGGAGCTGGTGGTGGATTTTAGGAGGACCAGGACCCTCATGGACCCCGTGATCATCAGAGGTGACTGTGCTGACCTATAAATACCTGGGAGTGCAGCTGGATGTTAAATTGGACTGGACTGCCAATACTGATGATCTGTATAAGAGAGGACAGAGCCGACTATACTTCATTAGAAGACTGGCGTCTTTCAACATCTGTAATAAGACGCTGCAGATGTTCTACCAGATGGTTGTGACGAGCGCCCTTTTCTACGCGGTGGTGTGCTGGGCAGGCAGCATAAAGAAGAGGGACACCTCACACTTGGACAAACTGGTGAGGAAGGCAGGCTCTATTGTGGGCATGGAGCTGGACAGTTTGACATCCGTGGCAGAGCGACGGGCGCTGAGCAGACTCCTGTCAATCATGGAGAATCCACTGCATCTACTGAACAGGATCATCTCCAGACAGAGGAGCAGCTTCAGTGACAGACTGCTGTCACCATCCTGCTCCACTGACAGACTGAGGAGACCCCACACTATGCGACTCTTCAACGTTAACATTATACAAAGTTATTGTCTGTTATACCTGCATTGTTATCACTCTGATATTTAATATTGTTATTATCAGTATGCTGCTGCTGGAGTAGTGAATTAATAAAGTATCTATCTATCTATCTATCTATCTATCTATCTATCTATCTATCTATCTATCTATCTATCTATCTATCTATCTATCTATCTATCTATCTATCTATCTATCTATTATATAGTGCCTCTCTATCTTTCTATTTTAGTGCCTTTCTCTATCAATCTATAGTGCCTTTCAAATCTATCAATATATTGTGCCTTTCACATATCTATCTATCTATGTTATCCTGCCTACTATACTATAATATCTATCTATCTATTTATAGTGCCTTTCACATCTATCTGTCCATCTATCTATTATATAGTGCCTCTCTATCTATCTTTCTATTGTAGTACCTTTCATATCTATCTATCTATTATATAGTGCCTTTCACATCTATCTATCTATCTATCAGATTCTCCATCTTGGGCTACTGCTGATCCGGGTGTTTAACACTTCACCACTCTTTTCAGTGGCTCTCCTTGCTCACTTTGGATCCCTGATCACCTCCAAGCTTTAAATGTTTGTCAAAACGAGGAAAACAAAAGCCGTAAACATTGACCGTTACGTGACAGGTAGACCCTCTAGCTAGGAGGACCGTTAGGCTCATTGGCTTGACGTCGAATTCCTGTGTGTGCGCAAATAGCGTAGAGGAAAAAAACAGTGACGTGCGGTGAGGTTCGTGGCTGGCGACTCCTTGAGGGTGAGATTTACAAATACATGAACCCCAAAGAGGAGCTTACTGACTATTCAGCTGGCACATTGTCTGCTGGTTATGTTTCTTATCTCATCATCGGTAAGTTACATTTGGCTAAGAAGGAACAGACAGAGACAGAGAGCAGAGAGAGCGCATTTGCTCCTCACCCTCCACGTGTTCTAAATTTGCCGTTGCGATTCCACACTTCATACTCATTCAATACAAATGAAAGGACAGAGTGGTGTACAAAAAATAAAAACAGATTTCAATTTTGACCTTAATTGAAATATTTAGTTCTTTATAAAAGCTTTTAATTCAGATGCTTTAATCCACTTTAATACAGACTGTTCAACAAAAGGATAACAAGAATAACAAAAGAATATTTTATTTAAGGTCAAATTTTATTTTTTAAATATTGGATCCCATTTTTTATTAAAATGAAAACTGTTTACGGCCTTTACTTTTATTTGTAAATTAAGTTCATACTCCTGTCTTTCTCCACGAAAATCTCTGTCACTTTCTTGTAAAAGTCCTCCTTATTTTCCTTTAGTTATAAAAATCTTAATCTTTCATTTTGGCAGTCACTCGAAATAAAAAGTAAAACTAAACGGCCCGTGGCAGTGCACTTGACTTTCTGATGTCGCTAACTTATTGGAGTCTCTGCGTGAAAGAACAGCAGCGACAACGAGCACCGGTTGGGCTCACATGCGCCCCCTTCTCTGCCTGCCTTACCCATCTTGTGCCTTTTCACTGCGTTTTTTTATGTCCAATCAGCAAGACTAAATATGTCACACACGTTCATTAAAGGGCCCTGTGGTGGGCTGGCGCCCTGCCCGGGGTTTGTTTCCTGCCTTGCGCCCTGTGTTGGCTGGGATTGGCTCCAGCAGACCCCGTGACCCTGTTAGGATATAGCAGGTTGGATAATGGATGGGTGGACCTTCATTAAGGGGATTAGAAAGTCAAGGTGTATAATAAAAGTGCCTGCATGCATTATATTGGGGAAATACAGAGAGACGCACCAATCAACCCAGTGTGTGAAGGAGATCGCAGTCCGAGGATCGGCTTGTCTCATCGCTGCTGCACCTCCCCTGTGTTTGTTTCTCAGCGATTTTGGCTATAAAAATGACCAAAACAATTGGAATCATACAGAAAACAAATCTATAGCACAGACCAGTGGACACATTCATTTTACGTTATCATTATTAGTATTTTTTACTTGCCGTGATGACGGGTGAGGCTCTGCCTGTTCTGCCTCCCCTGACTGGGGTTCATATATTTGTAAATCTCATTCTGAAGGAGGAACATGCAAAGAGGAGCTTATTGACTATTCAGTTGGCACATTGACTGCTGGTTATGTTCCGTAACTCATCATCGGTAAGTTACATTTGGCTAAGAAGGTATAGTGACGAGAGAGAGCACATTTACTCCTCACCCTCCACGTGCTCTAAATTTGCCGTTGCGATTCCACACTTCATACTCATTCAATACAAATGAAGTACAGAGTGGTGCACAAAAAAAAAAAATGGATTTCAATTTTGACCTTAATTGAAAAATTGAGTTGTTTATAAAAGCTTATAATTCTGATGCAATTTTAATACAAAAAGATAACAACAAAAAACAAAAGAATATTTTATTCATCCATCCATTTTCCAACCCGCTATATCCTAACTATAGGGGTCTGTTGGAAACAAACCCTGGGCAGGGCGCCAGCCCACCGCAGGGCACACACACACCAGGGACAATATTTAGGATCACCAATCCACCACATCTCTGAACTATGGGAGGAAACCCACGCAGACAACATGCAAACTCCACGCAGGGAGGACCTGGGGAGCGAACCCGGGTCTCCTAACTGCAAGGCAGCAGCGCAAGCCACTGCGCCACCCAGATTTTATTCATGGTCAACTTTATTGTTTAAATTATTTGATTTTTTTTTTTTTTTTTTCTTAGTTTGATCAAATTTTTTTTTTTATATAAAATTGAAAACCGTTTTACGGCCTTTACCTTTATTTGTAAATGAAGTCCATGTGCCTATCCTTCTCCACGAAAGTCCTCTTTATTCTCCTTTAGTTTTTATAAAGTCTTAATCTTTCATTCTGGTAGTCAGTCGGAAGCAAAAAATAAAACTAAACGGCCCGCTGCAGTGCACTTGACTTTCTGATGTCGCTAACTTATCGGCGCCGCATGAGAACAACACAGACAACGAGCACCTGTTGGCTCACATGCGCCCCCTTCAGGGCGTCACGTTACTGTCTGCCTCGCCTTGTGCCTTTTCATTGCAGTTTAATGTCCGATTAGCAAGGCTAAATATGTCACACACGTTCATTAAAGATATTAGCCAGAATGTGGAAAGTCAGGGCGTATAATAAACATTATATTGGTGACATACAGAGAGACAGCAACTGACGCGCGTGTGAGGAGAGCGCAGTCTGAGCCTTGGCTTGTCTCGTCGCTGCCGCACTTCGTGTTACTCCCCGGTAATTGAACAGGAAATGCGCCAAATCAGCGATTTTGACTATAAAAGTTATTGGAGTCATCCAGAAAATAAATGTATAGCACAGATCAGTGGACACATTTATGTTATCATTATTAGGATTTTTTTTCCAATGATAACTGCACGTCCCTGGTTAAAAATAAAAGTCTCAAATCAGCGTTGCCAAATTGGGCTTCTTTTCAGAAACCGTTGCGGGAAAATTTCGGCGTTGACGGGTTGCGGCTTTTGGGCTAGTTATAATTTTTGGGCGATATTTTAACCATCAATGACGTCATATCGAACGCTTATTGTGTGACGTTGTCTGCCCATAAATATACGGACTTGTATTCTTTCAAAGATATTTTCGATTGACTGTACGCTAGTTATTGGTTACATCGAACACCGATAAAAACAAATTTCGGAGCTTCTCGTTTAATCATGTCGTCATCATCTGGCCGTACGTAATACGAGTGGGAACAAGAAGCGGAATTTAACGACTGGTTCCAGAGATTTCGAGCGCTTTGAGTAGTGAGAAAATCGCTATATAAATGCAAACAATAATAATAATTATTATTATTTCCAGGAGACCCCACAAAAGTTTCCTGCATGCAGGCAGAGCCCCCGCCAGGGAGAGGCAACCATGACACCTGTCGGTGGGGCCCCGAGCAGTGGGAGGCTCTCTAAATCTGCCGCAAATGAAACGGAAACCCCTGCAGTGTTCAAATCAGGTCGGCGTCGCAAAAAGACCGAGACGTGTTATCGAGTCCGAGGGATCTGACGCAGGAGCAGATGAGCAGGAATGCCAAGATCCAGAAGAGGCACGTTTCACGTTACGATGGACTCCTTAATTTCACAATTGCCCGGGTTAATTGTTTTGAGAAGCCTAAACAACACAGGAGCATGAACACGACGGAGATCCGAACCCCTCTTGTGCAAATTTAGATGCAAAATATTCACCGGATCTGTCACGTCATTTGGAAGATGAAGCGATTCACGTCAAGAACGTGTATGACGCCAGTGTTAAGGTCCGAAGGTGGGCACTGTGGTCGTTGGTATCATATCAGAGGGTAGCCGTCCCCGTAATAGTGAAACAGGACTGCGAGGAGGGCCCTACCCAGCGCTCCACTCCTGACTTCACTCTGCCTCGGATTAGCGTGAATATATCACTCCTGCAAGCGAGCTGTGACTCTTAGCGCGATGAGAGAAGTCGCAGAATCAACCGGAATTAAAGAAAAATAAACCAGATCTAAATCCGTTAAGTAGTTCTGTCATTCGCTAGCTAAGCTTTTTAAGTTATGCCCCACGAGGCTGCTGCGCGAGTGAGGAGGGTTGTTTGTCCTGCGTCTCCAGTTAGTTAACGAACGCATGGACAACATAAAGGATTTACAGCAGGGGTTCCCAAACTTTTGGACGTCAAGTACCACCTGAGGTTAAGTGAGTTGCGTTGCGTACCACCTGCACCTTATTGAAAGGGAGGGAGAGCTGTAAGGAGGGGGCGGAGCTCGAGTCTAAACCGCCCCATAATCTGAATAAAAGTTAAAGAATTGGAAGAAATTATGCATAAAATTAATGAAAGAATGTGTGCATGTACATAAATTGATAACTCGGCCTGTATGTGACGCAGTTACCGAAGACGGCTTTGTGCTTAGATCTAGTGACTACGACGCGATACAGCGGCAGTGCACGTATAACAACAAACGTGAGCGGTTTCCGTGAGGCAGACTTACCGAAGACTAAATAGTGTCGGCGTTGTGCTTTCATCTAGTGACCAAAAGCTCAAACAGTGAAGAAGTAGAAGTTGACTTCCGCGAAACGGAATCACGGTAGCGTTAAATGAACTAAATACTGATTCGAATAATAGGTTTTATTTATTCAGATGCCGAAATTACACACCACACTAAATTTGGGATCCACGTATTATTGAATTGAAACAGTTTACATTGTTTTTTGCTCACAACTAACTTGTCATAAAGGGTTTGGCACAGATAAATTACATTTGAGGGACCGTGATGCGTACCACATGAAAAGGCTCCGCGTACCACAGTTTGGGAATCACTGATTTAGATCGTTTTTTTTTTTTTAGAGTCCTAGAGTTTGATTGAACATACAGTACCAGTTGATTTGGCGACTTCTCTCATCGCACTAAGAATGACAGTTCGCTTGCAAGAGCGGTAAACTGTACTCTCTCTAATCCGAGGGGAGGGGGAAGTATGACGTCAGGAGTGGGGAGTCGCTCTACCTCTCGCCACGTGTTGGAGCGCACCTCGCCTCCGCTTAGTTAGCACTGGAACCTCGGGTCTCGACCGGAATTTGCTCCAAAACTCTGGTCGTACCCCGAAGTAATTTCTCCCAGAGGACTGTATGTAAATACAATTCATCCATTCCGGACTGTACGAGCTGTATGCAAATTATATATCTTTCTATATAAAAGCGGTCGGGTGTCCTTCCGTCCAGTGAGTGCTACGCAGGCGCAGAGTTTCACACACGCCCCGTCCATTTTGCAATGCACCATGGGATTTGTAGTTTCGTTTTTTCAATTAAAAGATGATTTTCTACTCCAGACTGTGCGAGTAACATGGAGTTTCACCCTGTCCATTTTCGTTGGGATTTGTAGTTTCGTTTTTTCAATTAAAAGATGATTTTCTACTCCAGACTGTGCGAGTAACATGGAGTTTCACACACACCCTGTCCATTTTGCAAAGCACGTTGGGATTTGTAGTTTCGTTTTTTTCCAGGTAAAAGATGATCTTCTACTCCAGACTGTGCGATATCTTCTTCTTCTTTCTTACTATATGAAAGCGGTCGGGATTGTCCTTCCGTCCCGTGAGTGGAAAGCAAAAAATAGACAAAATGATGTCTCTGGAAATAATTAATGTTGATGGAGTACAAATGCCTCACCGCGTAGTAAATATCAGGGGGATTCAAAAGGGCGACCTCAATATAGAAAAAAAGGCACAAAAATAACAGAAACTACGAGTATTAAAGTAATACCGCTCAAATGCAATATAACTAAATTAATGAGTTTGTATAAAATATCAAATTGATCTACATATTGAATTGCCTTCAGAAGTGGTCAACTTAAGGCGGGTCAGCCTAGTGTATATATATATATACATATTGTAATAACTCCAAAAAGGGTTTTCCGGCCCCGTATATTGTAGACGATCCACAATAATGCAAAAAAAAAGAAAAGCAGGTCAAACATAAACTAAACAGTTCAAATGCGAGACATGCTTTGGCGGCCATTTTATGAGGGAGGAGCCAGAAGTGGAGGAATGCTGGGAAGGAACCGTGAGGGATGCTGGGACCAATGACGTCAGGACAAGATGGCGGAGGAAGGGCGGAAGTAAACGTAGTGCGGGCAAAGCCGACTTATGGCGGCGGAGCGTCCTTTTTTCTGTAAGAAAACACAAGGAGAAAGTTAGTACCCCGCCATTTCCTGCTGGCGAATGTTTTCCCAGGTGTGTTAAAATCCGTCCGCGGTCTCCTGCTTGCGCGTGCGTGACAATATATATATATTTATATAAATAAAAGATTTTAAGCAAGTTAAGTTAATCACACCATAGAATGCACAGCGTAATACTAAACTAAATGTAAAAACATTGAACAACATGGAGAAAACTAACCTTGCAAGAGTTTGCACTACAGCCTTACGAACCGCTCGCTGTAAACACTTTTTTTTAAAAAAATGAGTTTTAAGCACAGGGGAAAAAAAATTAACATTTGAAAAATCCGAAACTAAACAACCAAGAAAAGTAACATTGCAACAATTCACGCTACGAGCCACAAAAAAATCCGGAATACAAAAACTAACCTTGCGTGTAGTCGAGTTCTGGCACGAAGGGACGGAGAGGAGGTTACAGTTTTTTCCACCTCTTCCAGCACTTGAGGCCCCCGCCTGGCTATCACTGGAACTCCTTTTGCAACATCCGCTGCTCTAATGGCCTTTTTCTTCTTTTGAATAGTCGAAATTGTAGATTTTGACTTGGCGTGCTCGGTGGCAAGATCAGTAACACGAACGCCACGCTCGTACTTTTCAATAATTTCTTTCTTTACTTCGATTTCAGTTTTCTTCAAACCTTTCTCGTCACCACTCTTCACCTGCTTAGAAGCCATTGTTAACTGCGAAAGCACACGAAATACTGTAGAGCACAAAGAGTTAACAGCGCAAGCACACACGCACGCACATCTGACCCGAGAACAATGCCACACGTGCGGAAATCATCGATGGGCACAAACCGAAAGGGAGACTGGCTTGTTCTTAACCCGAGTGTGTGCTCGTGCACAGAAAGTATTCTGAAACTTTTAACAATCTACAAAAAAACATTTCTTTTTATGCAAAAAGTAATGGCCACTCATTAGAATAATGAAATACGATCCTCTTGTGCAAATTAAATCAGATCTACCATTACTGCGTTTTCTACTCCCCCATTACTACTACTACGTCTCCCTCTCGTTATCTTCTTTACTTCAATGACAAGGTTGCTCTTTTTTTTTTCCCTTGAATAATAATTTGTAGCAAGGCTACATAACTTGATAGTCGAATAGTATAATATAAAATAATATGATATAATATAGTATAATTTATTATAAAATAGTATAATATAGTTAGTATAATATAAAATAATATGATATAATATAGTATAATTTATTATAAAATAGTATAATATAGTTAGTATAATATAAAATAATATGATATAATATATAGTATAATTTATTATAAAATAGTATATGATATGGTAAATGGCCTGTATTTGATATAGCGCCTAACTAGAGTTCAAGAACCCCCCTAGGCGCTTTACAACACAACAGTCATTCACACACACACACTGGTAATGATAAGCTACTATGTAGCCACAGCTGCCCTGGGGCACACTGACAGAAGTGAGGCTGCCGAACACTGGCGCCACCAATCCTTCCGACCAACCACCAGCAGGCAAGGTAGATTAAGTGTCTTGCCCAAGTACACAACAGCTGCATTCTCATGCCAGGAGCCAGGATCGAACCTGCGACCCTCCGATTGCTGGACCACCCGCTCTGCCGACTGAGCTACTGCTGCCCTTTGATATAATTTTTTTATAATTTTGATATAATAATATACAGTATAATTTATTATAAGATAGTATAATATAGTATAATATGAAATAATAATATATAGTATAATTTATTATAAGATAGTATAATATGAAATAATAATATATAGTATAATTTATTATAAGATAGCATAATATAGTATAATATGAAATAATAATATATAGTATAATTTATTATAAGATAGTATAATATAGTATATAATATAAAATAATATATAATAATATATAGTATAATTTATTATAAATAGTATAATATAATATACAGTTAGGTCTATAAATATTTGGACAGAGACAACTTTTCTCTCATTTTGGTTCTGTACATTACCACAATGAATTTTAAATGAAACAACTCAGATGCAGTTGAAGTGCAGACTTTCAGCTTTAATTCAGTGGGTTGAACAAAAAGATTGCATAAAATGTGAGGCAACTAAAGCATTTTTGAACACAATCCCTTCATTTCAGGGGCTCAAAAGTAATTGGACAATTGACTCAAAGGCTATTTCATTGGCAGGGGTGTTCAAGTCCGTCGTTATGTCTTATCAATTAAGCAGATAAAAGGGCCTGCAGTTGATTTGAGGTGTGGTGCTTGCATGTGGAACTGTGCTGTGACAACATGCGGTCAAAGGAGCTCTCCATGCAGGTGAAAAAAGCCATCCTTAAGCTGTGAAAACAGAAAAAACCCATCCGAGAAATTGCTACAATATTACAAGTGGCAAAATCTACAGTTTGGTACATCCTGAGAAAGAAAGCAAGCACTGGTGAACTCAGCAGCAGCAAAAGACCTGAATGTCCATGGAAGACAACAGTGGTGGATGATCGCAGAATCATTTCCATGGTGAAGAGAAACCCTTCACAACAGCCACCAAGTGAACAACACTCTCCAGGGCTTGGTGGCGTATCGATATCCAAGTCTACCATAAAGAGAAGACTGCATGAAAGTAAATACAGAGGGTGCACTGCAAGGTACAAGCCACTCATAAGCCTCAAGAATAGAAAGGCTAGATTGGACTTTGCTAAAGAACATCTAAAAAAGCCAGCACAGTTCTGGAAAAACATTCTTTGGACAGATGAAACCAAGATCAACCTCTACCAGAATGATGGCAAGAAAAAAGTATGGAGAAGGCGTGGAACAGCTCATTATCCAAAGCATACCACATCATCTGTAAAACACGGTGGAGTCAGGCAGTGTGATGGCTGCCAGTGGCACTGGGACACTAGTGTTTATTGATGATGTGACACAGGACAGAAGCAGCCGAATGAATTCTGAGGTGTTCAGAGACATACTGTCTGCTCAAATCCAGCTAAATGACGTCAAATTGATTCATGATACAGATGGACAATGACCCAAAACATACAGCCAAAGCAACCCAGGAGTTTATTAAAGCAAAGAAGTGGAAAATTCTTGAATGGCCAAGTCAGTCACCTGATCTTAACCCAAATGAGCAGGCATTTCACTTGTTGAAGACTAAACTTCGGACAGAAAGGCCCACAAACAAACAGCAACTGAAAGTAAAGGCCTGGCAGAGCATTAAAAAGGAGGAAACCCAGCATCTGGTGATGTCCAGGAGTTCAAGACTTCAGGCTGGCATTGGGTTTTCAACCAAGTATTAGAAAGGAACATTTTATTTCCAGTTATTTAATTTGTCCAATTACTTTTGAACCCCCTGAAATGAAGGGATTGTGTTCAAAGTTAGTTGCCTCACATTTTTATGCAATCTTTTGTTCAACCCACTGAATTAAAGCTGAAAGTCTGCACTTCAACTGAGTTCATCGGAGTTGTTTCATTTAAAATTCATTGTAGTCATGTACAGAACCAAAATGAGAAAAAAAAGTTGTCTCTGTCCAAATATTTATGCACTGTAAAAAAATGTTAAATTTACAGTAAAATACTGGCAGCTGGGTTGCCAAAATTTTACTGTAATAAATGGGGTGACAATATTTTTAGGTCTACAGTATAATTTTGTAGTAAAAACTATTTGGTCTTTGCAACAAATTCCAACAGAAGGGAATGTTTAACCATAACCAGAAATTCATGATGTGTAATAAATATGACAATCAATAAACAAAACGTATTCGTAGAGTCAAACCCCAGTGCACAGTTTGCATTAGTGATGGGTCATTTTGAACGAATCTTTAATGCGACTCGGGGAGAACGAGTCGTCTCGTGGGAGTGATTCGTTCAGTCGCGCATGCGCATTTGCGCAACTTCCTATAGTTTCTGTATTGGAATTGATTCACCCGTTTCGAGTCTTCGGGTTTTTCGAGTCGTTCATTCATCACGTGACAGCCCCATAAGCTTAACCAACTCAGTCTGAGTCGGAAACAGAATTAAACGAAATGACTCGAAAGATGATTCGTTCATTTTGCTGAACGAGACTCAAAGGTCCGAGTCGGTAAAATGATCCGAACTTCCCATGACTAGTTTGCATCAGTTAGGTAACAACAACCAATAGCAAACATCCATCCATCCATTTCCTAACCCGCTGAATCCGAATACAGGGTCACGGGGGTCTGCTGGAGCCAATCCCAGCCAACACAGGGCACCAGGCAGGAACCAATTCTGGGCAGGGTGCCAACCACACTAGGGCCAATTCAGAATCGCCAATCCACCTAACCAGCATGTCTTTGGATTGTGGGAGGAAACCCACGCAGACACGGGGAGAACATGCAAACTCCACGCAGGGAGGACCCGGGAAGCAAACCCGGGTCTCCTAACTGCTAGGCAGCAGCGCTACCACTGCGCCACCGTGCCGCCCCATAGCAAACATATACCATTTAATTATACACTTTGAAAACAATTCAATGTTTAAGGAAGTTACGGCACGTTGCCTGGTGGGGAAGTAAAGTTTTCTCTTTTGTGGTGTATGGTGTCCTACTTTATCGAATACAACCCACCATAAATCGGCTTCCATAACCTCAAAAAACCTTCAGCACGTGGGGAAAAATAAGTCTGCTAACTTCGGTGAAGTTTTTTTCCCTTCTATTCAAAGGTATGGCGGTTCACCAGGAACAATGTTGTAAAAGGGGGCGTGTCCTTATGCAAATATCGTAACCGGTTTTACTGAAACTGTGATTTACCGTTTTACATTTTACGGTTGTTTACCTTCGTTATTTAACAGTATTACACTGTAAAATGAACAGATTTTTTTTTCAGTATAACTGTAATGCATCAATAAACGGTATTTATTTATTAAAATTAATGAAATGTATTGTTTAAGATATACAGGCAATTTTTAGTAGAACATAAGGTAACTTTCCTTTTTTTTCAGAAAAAGGTCTTTTACTTTCACCATTTACAGTATTTGTGCCGTTAAATTTACTGACATTTTTTTTAACAGTGTGGACCTAACTGTAATATGACATAATATAATATAGGGGCGGCACGGTGGCGCAGCGGGTAGCACTGCTGTCTCACAGTTAGGAGACCCGGGTTCGCTTTGTCTGCGTGGGTTTCCTCCCACAGTCCAAAGACATGCAGGTGAGGTGCATTGGTGATCCTATATTGTCCGTAGTGTGTGTTTGGTGGGTGTGTGTGTGCACCCTGTGGTGGGCTGGCACCCTGCCAGGGGTTTGTTTCCTGCCTTGTGCCCTGTGTTGGCTGGGATTGGCTCCAGCAGACCCCCGTGACCCTGTAGTTGGGATATAGCAGGTTGGATAATACAATATAAAATAGTATCATATAATATGATATTACAGGTATATAATACTGCGGTGGGTTGGCACCCTGCCCAGGATTGGTTCCTGCCTTGTGCCCTGTGTTGGCTGGGATTGGCTCCAGCAGACCCCCGTGACCCTGTATTCGGATTCAGCGGGTTAGAAAATGGGTGGATGGAGGTATATAATATACTGTATATAATTTTGATGGACTGGCATTCCTGTACAGAACTGGTTCTTACTTTGCACCCGGTGCTTGCTGGTTAGGCTCCAGCCCCCCGTGACCCTGGAACGTGGATAAGTGGGTTAGGAGAATAAATGGATGGATGGATATTCCTCCAAACACATCTAAGAAAAACTGCATACAAAAAATACATAGGGTGCCTATGACCCTGTGGATGCCAAGGCAGCAGGCAACGGGCCACCAGTGGGCAGGGTTCACTATACTGGCATGATGGCACTGCCAACTGCCCCATCTTTCTTACGTGCTGCTGCCTTTTAGTGGCTCGTAATGACTGCCTGTCAACTTGAAACGCTTTGCGCATGGGAAAGGCGCTATATAAATAAAATGCGTTATTATTATTATTAAGTGTGAGGGGCTGCTTGGCCAGACACTCCCTTATTAATGAGCATTTCTGTCAAGTTTGTCCACCCCGGTTCATATAAAACGTCCACAGCAAGGCAAACGGACGTTAAAGAGAAGGAGCTGACGAGCAGCCCGTCCGTGCGTAGGCAGTCCTGCACTCCACCGGGGCGCTGATTCACTTTCCATCCTTTACTCTTCGTATTTCGTATGGTGTAAGGCGGTCCGTGCACACCTCCTGGGATAGGGTGGTCTGAAAACACGTTGAAAAGCCATCAGAGGGGAAGTGGGGAAGAGCTGCCCACACAGCGGCATCTTTCCAAAGCTAATCCTTGGTTTCCTGCACTGATGGAGCCCCCCCAGCATCTGGGGGCTGCACGAGGCCAAACTGAAAGGCGTTGTGTTAGTTGGTGCTATGGGGGAACCGGCGGGTTTGGGCAAACAAGCTGATTGTGCTGTTCGGTGGAAACGCTTACTCTTGCTATCTATTGAATATGCTATTATGAAATACTATGTAATGCATGTAGCGTTGTGAAAAAGTATTTGCCCCCCTCCTAACAACATTCTTGTAATCAGTGGATATGTCATCTGCTTCACCCTCTGGTCCAATTAGGGCATCAACATGCAAGGAGACATTCCTCCTCCTCCTCTTCCTCCTGCTTGTCTTTCAAACTCCATCTCTCAATACTGCGAAGATCTGACAGGTTCCCCCTGAAAGCAGGGCCTCAAACCTCAAGTGATGTACAGTGGTGTGAAAAACTATTTGCCCCCTTCCTGATTTCTTATTCTTTTGCATGTTTGTCACACAAAATGTTTCTGATCATCAAACACATTTAACCATTAGTCAAATATAACACAAGTAAACACAAAATGCAGTTTTTAAATGATGGTTTTATTATTTAGGGAGAAAAAATCCAAACCTAAATGGCCCTGTGTGAAAAAGTAATTGCCCCCTTGTTCAAAAATCACCTAACTGTGGTGTATCACACCTGAGTTCAATTTCCGTAGCCACCCCCAGGCCTGATCACTGCCACACCTGTTTCGATCAAGAAATCACTTAAATAGGAGCTGCCTGACACAGAGAAGTAGACCAAAAGCACCTCAAAAGCTAGACATCATGCCAAGATCCAAAGAAATTCAGGAACAAATGAGAACAGAAGTAATTGAGATCTATCAGTCTGGTAAAGGTTATAAAGCCATTTCTAAAGCTTTGGGACTCCAGCGAACCACAGTGAGAGCCATTATCCACAAATGGCAAAAACATGGAACAGTGGTGAACCTTCCCAGGAGTGGCCGGCCGACCAAAATTACCCCAAGAGCGCAGAGACGACTCATCCGAGAGGTCACAAAGACCCCAGGACAACGTCTAAAGAACTGCAGGCCTCACTTGCCTCAATTAAGGTCAGTGTTCACGACTCCACCATAAGAAAGACACTGGGCAAAACGGCCTGCATGGCAGATTTCCAAGACGCAAACCACTGTTAAGCAAAAAGAACATTAGGGCTCGACTCAATTTTGCTAAGAAACATCTCAATGATTGCCAAGACTTTTGGGAAAATACCTTGTGGACTGATGAGACAAAAGTTGAACTTTTTGGAAGGCAAATGTCCCGTTACATCAGGCGTAAAAGGAACACAGCATTTCAGAAAAGAACATCATACCAACAGTAAAATATGGTGGTGGTAGTGTGATGGTCTGGGGTTGTTTTGCTGCTTCACGACCTGGAAGGCTTGCTGTGATAAACGGAACCATGAATTCTACTGTCTACCAAAAATCCTGAAGGAGAATGTCCGCCATCTGTTCGTCAACTCAAGCTGAAGCGATCTTGGGTGCTGCAACAGGACAATGACCCAAAACACACCAGCAAATCCACCTCTGAATGGCTGAAGAAAAACAAAATGAAGACTTTGGAGTGGCCTAGTCAAAGTCCTGACCTGAATCCAATTGAGATGCTATGGCATGACCTTAAAAAGGCGGTTCATGCTAGAAAACCCTCAAATAAAGCTGAATTACAACAATTCTGCAAAGATGAGTGGGCCAAAATTCCTCCAGAGCGCTGTAAAAGACTCATTGCAAGTTATCGCAAACGCTTGATTGCAGTTATTGCTGCTAAGGTGGCCCAACCAGTTATTAGGTTCAGGGGCAATTACTTTTTCACACAGGGCCATGTAGGTTTGGATTTTTTTTTCTCCCTAAATAATAAAAACCATCATTTAAAAACTGCATTTTGTGTTTACTTGTGTTATATTTGACTAATAGTTAAAATGTGTTTGATGATCAGAAACATTTTGTGTGACAAACATGCAAAAGAATAAGAAATCAGGAAGGGGGCAAATAGTTTTTCACACCACTATATAACATAAAGCAGACCATGTCCCAAATTCAAGAAGTGGGCTTGAGGCCTAAACAGAAAACCGAGGCCAAAACCTTACAGGGCCTAAACATTGTCCCTTTGATTTTTTTTACATACATCATTATTAAATGACATACACAGTGATGCAGCAGTTTACGGCGATTGGTACTTACAGCCAAGGGTCATAAGAAAGCAAATGGGTAGTAATGTTCTAGAAATTTCCAAAAATAAAATCTTCCATTATCATTTTTATTATTTTACACGGTCTCATGCTGCATGTTTTTTTTGATTCTTGGGGGTCCCTTTACGGTTCGTTTTGATCGGGATCCTTATTATTTCAGCCCCCATCACCTTCCTTACTCCAGTGTTTCTCAGCCTTTCTGGTACTGTGCCCCAGTTTGACCGTTTTTACATTCATTGACGACCTACTAGCAGCAACTGCAAACTGGCCCCTTTGTGAAATGAACATCATCAGGGGTCCTCTTTGGTGAAATGAGCTCACTTAGAAATAGGGAAGCATATCTTACAGTACTAGTAAATGCTTTGGTGGTCCACCGCAGCCCACTGGTACCATCCCAGGTCTGGACCCCAATGCTTGAGAAACATAAGCTTAGGCTGCCCACTGCGACCCACTTACAAACCAATAGCATCATCCAGTGGTTGAGAAAACCCTGCCTTACACAGACCTGGTGTGGGACCACCGAGACATGAAGATTAGTTCACGTGGTTGGAGTTACTCCATACCTGAGACCCACACCAGCCTCAACTGTACACTTTGTGACTGACATACTTCCAACCTGACGTGTGGCCAAAAGTCAGCACAAGACTGTAATTCATACACCTTGCTGTGGGAAACGATTTGGCCCCTTTCTAAAATCCTCTTGTTTCTGCGTATTTGCTGCAATGAATAGCCTCAACCCTTCAGCCAAAATGTGACCTTAGACACCTGAGTGAACACGCAATTCAGTTTTGTTTAACTCTTTTAGGGCGGATGTCGACTTTTGTCGACAGGAGGGGTTGAGGGCGAATGTCGACTAAAGTCGACATCCAGGGATAGAGGGCGATAATCAGCTGTTAATGGCGACAAATCTCACTGTCACGTCACAGGCATTCCCTCTGTGCTTGGAAGAATGATAGACTCGTTGACTCGGCAACTAATCCTAGCGTGTGCGTGAGTTGCGAAATGTAAACAATGGCAAGATGGTATCGACATGTGACAATAGAGCGAGGCGAGTGCAGAAAAGAAAACACTCGGCAGACAATGTTTTGCGCATTATCGCGGAGTCGGACTCTGATTTTTCAGAATCGGATTTTATTGACAGTGATCAGGAGATCGAGCAAGAGAGTGAGAAGCCGGCATCAGCTGATCAAACACCAGCCGATGCCGCGCCAGCAGATCTGCTGCCAGCTGAGCGCTGCGCACAGCCGATGCATCTACAGCAAGGTTCGCGTGGGATAAATACACAGACATTGATCCGTTGAGAGCCAATCTGGCTGCTGGACTTCACAAGACGGCATGGCTTGCTGTTGGACACGACAGATCACCAGCTGCTGTACTTCAGGCTGCTCTCTCCTGATGCTGCTTTTCAGCTACCGTCAGACGAGATAAACAGGTAGGCAGAGAAATTTTTTCAATCGCGGGCTGCGTTTGCATCGCATTCTCATTTTTCAAAGTGTAAGCACACAACAAAAGACGAGATGAAGCGTGCTGTGGTATTACAAATAGAGATGGGACAGAACTGGTGATATAACTTCAGGGAGCATTGGTCCAAACGTGCTTTGTCCCCTGGTGGCTTTGGACAGGTTATGCAGCATGGTGATAGGTACGGGCTGCTGCAAAGTTTTATTCACTTCTGTAATAAACAAAAGCAAATCCCATGGGGTGAGCCAGGCTATAATGCCATGCATAAAGTTCATAAAGTTTCAGAAGATGAAAAGAGGTGACAATACGGTTTTCATGCGGGCAGAAAACTTGGTGGCAGTGGAATGGCACGATGGCAAAAGAGTGACTTGTCTCTCTACAGTACACACTAACAATATACAGTATGTGAGAAAGTGCAGCAACAGACAATTAAAAAGCAGGCACCAAAGCAACACGTATTGTGAGCAGTGCAATGTGGCAATGACTGAAATTGGCTGCTTTGAGTGAGATCAGACTTTGCAGGACTTTGCTGTGTAAAATGTGTGTGATATGTATGTGAAATCATAGAGTATGCAGGCTCATACAACATGCAAGACAGTAACATTTGTCAAAAGTAAATATGTTTTGTTGATTTGATATGTTAAACAATTGCTTTGTGTTCTTTTTTAAAAAATGTTAGTTTTTGGAAAAATATTCAGCCCTGGGAGATAAGAAAAAAAAAAATTAGCCCTAAAAGAGTTAAAATCAGATGATCTTCATCACCCGTGTGAAAAAGTAAGTGCCCCCATAGTTCCAATACTCGGTTGCAGAAATAACCGGAACCTAGCGCATCCTCCCATGTGATGTCAATTTTTCCACACGGCCTGCTCCTCTCTGCCTGCATGACACACTGGTAGGTTTGTGCGCATTAACTGTTTGTTTCAGCATCTCTTGTTATTTTTCTAAATCCTTGAATATATTTATTTGTCACGTAGATTTCATTTCTATGTCATTTTCATGAATATTGCCATGTTTCTTTATGTTTTTGCACATTGGATTTATGGATTGTATATTTGTGGCTCCTTGTGATTTGTGGGTGAGTTCATAAGAGGGCGGAACTCCATGATGTCACTGCTGAGGGACCGCCCCCCCCCACACCTTTAGATAGCCCAGGCTGGGGAGTCGGAGGGTCACTAGCATTTCACCTTGTCAGAAATGTTTCCTTTTGGGTAGTCCTGCTTCTGGTTTATGGATTTTATTTTTTCATTTGGGTTAACAATAAGGAGTTGTTTGCCTTCAATGGTATTTTTCGTCCAATCCCTTTACCTTATTTTGCCTTTATTTGCATCTCTTTTATTCATCTAAAGGCATTTTCCATTAATGTTGCTTGTCTTCTCTTCACAAGCCAGAAGTTTTGCACTGCATCCTCTCCCTTGAAGGGCTTTTTTTTGTGTGTTTCTGGGATATTTAAAATGTTTTATTTTGAACTTTTAATAGCAGTTTCCCCATTTTGGGCCTGAAAAGCTGCCATGTCATTTTGGGGTCTGACTGCCTGGGGATGAGGTCCTTTTTCTGGTGTGGATTTTGTTAGTTTTGAAGGTTTTTCACCCTTTTCACCATCTTTTGTGTTGCATATGATAACATCGGCGGTGGCTGCAAGTCATTACTTTGACTAGGTGACTGCACAAAGTATGAGGATCTCAATCTGGACTCTGTGCACGTGTAGCTCCTGGCTGGTGGAACGAGCTGCCCACCTCCATCCACCTCAATGTGTTTAAGAAGCCTCTCATGTTTGGTGAGCTGATGTTGGCCTTTATGGGTGCTTTAACTAAGGAAGCATCACGGGCTGGCATTTTGGTTCTGAGCTCATCACTTGTAAGGGTTACTTGTGTCCCCTTCTCCTGTCAAACAGTAGTCCCCAAGAGTGGTGTTTACTTGATTAGATTGTCCTCCATTTCAAGTCACTTTGGATAAACACATCTGTTAAGCAAGTCAATGGAAATGTTTGTCCCATTCCTGCCCATCTCTGTTGTTACGTCTGTTACTCCTATGGCATCAAATCCAAGTGCCAAGTTAAGATCAGGGAATTTTGTTTGAGGAAGAAGGAGGAGGAAGAGGAGGAGGAGAAGAAGGAGGAGGAAGAGGAGGAGGAGGAGGAGGAAGAGGAGGAGGAGGAGAAGAAGGAGGAGGAAGAGTAGGAGGAGAAGAAGGAGGAGGAGGAAGAGAAGAGGGAGGAGAAAGAGGAGGAGGAGGAAGATGAAGAGGAGGAGAAGAAGGAGGAGGAGGAGGACAAGGAGAAGAAGGAGGAGGAGGAGGAGGAGGAGGAGGAGGAGAAGGAAAAATAGAGGGAGAAAGAGGAGGAGAAGATGGAGAAGGAGGAAAGAAGAAGAAACAACTCCTGTCACCACATTAGACCTGCAGGTCTCACAGGCCTGTGTACACTTTGGGGTGACACCCCAGAAAGAGGACATCAGAGAACATTTCAAGAAGATTCACAGAAATGAGCAGCGAGTCGCTGATGAAGCTCCCGCCATCACAAACAAACTTCGAGGGCCAAAGACGGAATTTTTCTTTTTTTTTTCTTCCTGAATTTATATGTATTAGGATCTGATGATGAACAATGGCAATGATGTGACTGCTTAGGGGGGCTGGATGCAAAACAACTCCCTCCCACCCGCTGTTGTCTCCCAGACCCTGCTCTTTAGATGTGCACCCTTTTCATTTTGTTTATCCTTGGAAAAGAAGATCAGAGAGTCCAGCGACTTGAGGACGATCCAAATTAGAGCCTCACCCAGTGAGATGGACTGGCCAGCAGCGCCCAATCACCATTTTCAGTGTATGCCAAATGGAATTCATATTTTGCCCTCGCCTGGAGACACGCAGCCCGTCCAACGCTGACTAATTCTCTCCATGCGGCCGACTCTGTCATTGTTTCATCCTTGGATTGTGGCGCTGACCTGCTCACAAACTTTGTCCTCGACTCAACTCCACGCACGAACTTCACTTCACACTGTCAGGCGAGGGCCTCCTCACCGGCACCCTGCACTGGTGGACCTCCATGTTCTCTGCTTAGTCATTTATTACTACAAAACATTGTTGTTGGTATTCAATGTGACACACGCCCACAAAACAACTTGAACGTCTTTTCTTATCTTACCAATAATAAGAAATAAAAATGGCAACCCAAAGAAATGTGGCCAGTTTTAATGAAAGGACACCAATAACAGAGTTGGGGGATGCAGTCAAAAGAAAGGGGACACAAGGACAAAGAAGAAGGCGACGGGACCACCATCATCTGAACTTCACTGAGCCGTCAGGGACCTGGAGAACTTGATGAACTGTCACTTGGAAAAGTTCTAAGAGGACTCGGATGATGAAGAAGGAGGACATCAGTGGGGTGGAGTGACAGAGTCAGGGGGTCTTCAGCAGGAGGTGGGCAGCAAAAGCAACTCAAGTGAGATGGAGAGAGTAGAGAAATCCAACAGAAGATAGATAGATTTGAAAGGCACTATATAACAGATAGATAGATAGATATGAAAGGCACTATATAACAGATAGATAGATAGATAGATATGAAAGGCACTATATAACAGATAGATAGATATGAAAGGTACTATATAATAGATGGATAGATATGAAAGGTACTATATAATAGATAGATATGAAAGGCACTATATAACAGATAGATAGATAGATATGAAAGGCACTATATAATAGATAGATATGAAAGGCACTATATAATAGATAGATAGATAGATAGATAGATAGATATGAAAGGCACTATACAATAATAGATAGAGTGAAAGGCACTATATAACAGATAGATAGATATGAAAGGCACTATATAATAGATAGAAATTAAAGGCACTATATAATAGATAGATAGATGTGAAAGGCACTATATAATAGATAGATAGATTAAGCCCTAATCCTAAAGTTTCAAATCCCACTGCTGCCACCCTGCGCTCCAATTTGTAAAGCTACAGAAATAGAACTAACTGTTTCTGAAAAGGTGTAAGTCACCTGAGGTAAAGGTGTCAGCTAAATTAAGATTCAGGATTCTAAGGAATCAACGTTGACAGCAGCATATTCTGTGTTTTACCTTTTGCAGTGCACCATCGATTGGAATGTGTTTTGTAACGAATGTATAATAATAAAATACACTGCATTTGTTATTCCAACAGATGGTGCATCACAAACCTTTGTTCTCCATTGAATAAAGCAATCCGAAGTACATTCAAAGGGGTGTGGCCTAAATTCACATGGTGCATCTCAACAGCCAAAGAACAAGGCTGGGGCAACTTCAAAGGGGTGGAGTGTCAGGTCACATGCTATTGGATGGAAGTGAAGAAAGAAAGCTTGAGTGAATTCAAAGGGGCGTGGCCTAACATCATAGAAGGGGTCAGCCCCGTGCAGTAACAGGAGATCCTTCACCCTCAAGCCGGACCCTTTAATTTCCAGTAGGACACCTGATCTTAGGCCTTGAGGGCTCAGACGAGGGGCTCTTCATAATAAGGTGCCTTTCAGCACCCCGATCATTACTGCTCTGATGAAAGTGCTTTTCCTTTCTTGTAGGAAGGCAGTCAAGGATTGCAGTCCTGCACAAACTCGGCCCAAATGATGATCTTCATCCCAAGTCGCAGCTCTTATCTGCAGTTTCCCAGGTAGCTTTACTTGTCCGTCTCTCACCAAGCCAGCCCCCAGTCAGCTGTCTTGGGAATGTTGGAGAGATTTCTTTGGAAACTTCAAGTAGCCTAACTGGAGCTCAGTACATCAGTGTAGATGGGGCTTCACTAATAAGACGGCAGCAATGAACCTTAGACGTCTCGTGTTTTAATATTTTAGACAGGAGTCTGAACTTGACAGATAGACAGATAGTTTCTGTTGGAAGTTCACAACGTTGCTATTAGGTTTCCTACAATCAAATCCAAACCACTACATTCATTTCATCCATCTGTTGAGGGTAGCAGTGATTTCATCACATAATTCAACACTGCGCTCAATTCAGAGCCATGGTCATCTTGGCAGGGCTGGGCATGAGCCCGCTGTAGTGCCCATTCTCACACACACACACACACACAACAATGATGAGATGGCCATTGACCTTACAAACATCTTGTTGTGAGGTGGGAGTATAAACACAGTGGCCTGCTCAGAACTCTCAAACCGCAGAGTGGCCTGGGACCTAACTCAAGATGCAGGCTTATGGGCTGTGCAGGCCCAACCTGCTCATAACTATTAAAGAATGTGCAGGCCCAGCACATCTTACATTATAATATAATAATAATAATAAGCCACAGGCCAGTCAGAGAGCCAATGCTGACCTCTGTCCACCATCCAAAGCTCCTGCACTCCACCACACAAAAATGTAGGCCTTACAGCTCCAAAGTGGCCTAGGCCTTAACTCAAGATGCAGGCTTATGGCCTGCCTACTCACAACTCTCAGACTGCTGAGTGGCCTGGTACCTAAATCAAGAAGCAGGCTTTTGGGCTGTGCAGGCCCAACCTGCTCATAACTATTAAAGAACGTGCAGGCCTGAGCAAACAAATGCCAGGTGTACACTCCACAAAATAGAAGTAGTCTGGACCCTCACTTCAGATGTAGGCTTATAGTCTGTTTGTTCATAACTATCAAAATCGGTGCAGGTTAAAAAAAAAAATAATAATAAAAATCAGACCTGAACTCCACCACACACAAACTGTAGGTCTTAAAACTCCAAAATGACCAAGGCCTTAACTTAAGATGCAGGTGTATGGCCTGCTTCCTCACAACTCTCAAACACAAAAGGCAGACCTGCACTCCACCACAGCACAGGGTTGGCCTTACAATCTCCAAAGCAGCCTAAACCCTAACTCAAGATGCAGGCTAATGGCCCGCACAAGCCAAAGAGAGAGGCCAAGGCAAGCAAAGTTTAAAAAAAGTCTCTAAAAATGGAAAACATGGTCCACAAAAACTCAATAGTATCCCTTTAGTGTTTAATAATTGATCAAGAGTGTAAGATGTGAAAACCAATTAAAACAACAAATGCCACACACACAACTGTAGGCCTTTCAGTTTCAAAGTGGCCTAGGCCTTACCTTAACATGCAGGTGTAGGGCCTTCACTTGGCCTTCCTGCTCACAACTCTGGGGAAAAAAAAGGTGCACGACCAAAAAAAAAAAAAAAGCCAGACCTTCACTCCACCACACCACAGTGTAGGCCTTACAACTCCAATGTAGCCTAGGCCCTAACGTAACATGCAGGCTTTACTCTGCCTGCTCATATCAATCAAAAAGATTTGCAAGGCAAAACAATAATAATAATTAATTAAAAGAGATAGAATTAAAAGTCAGAGGGCTAATGCTAACCTCTGTCCACCATCCAATGCTGCCGCACTCCCACACTCCACCACACAGAACTGTAGGCCTTACAGCTCCAAAGTGGCCTAGGCCTTAAACTTAACATGCAGGTCTATGGCCTTCACTTGGCCCACCTGTTCACAACTCTCAAACCGCACAGTGGCCTGGGACCTAACTCAAGATGCAGGATTCTTGGCTGTGCAGGCCCAACCTGCTCACAACTAATAAAGAATGTGCAGGCCTGAGGAAACAAAAGCCAGGACTCCACTCCACAACATAGAAGTGTAGGCCTCACCACTCCTAAGTGGCCTGGACCCTCACTTCAAATGCAGGCTTATAGTCTGTCTGCTGACAACTGTCAAAATCGGTGCAGGTTAAAAAAAAAAAAACAATAATAATAATAATAATAATAATAATAATCAGACCTGCACTCCACCACACAGAACGGTAGGTGATACAACTCCAAAGTGGCCAAGGCCTTAACTTAAGATGCAGGCTTATGGCCTGCACTTGACCTTCCTGCTCATATCTTATCAAAAAGGTGTACAAGCCAAAATAATATTAATAATAAGCCACAGGGCAGTCAGAGAGCCAATGCTAACCTCTGTCCACCATCCAATGCTGCCGCACTCCTGCACTCTACCACACAAAACTGTAGGCCTTACAACTCCACAGTGGCCTAGACCTTAACTTAAGATGCTGGCCTATGGCCCTCCCTTGGCCCGCCTGCTCACAGCTCTCAAACACAAAGGCCATCCCTGCAGTGCACCACAGCACAGCTCCCAAGTGTCGTAGGCCCTGATTTAAGATGCTGGTCCTGCAGGCTCACAGCTCTCAGAGTTGGCCTCTAACACATCCAATGAATCAGAAATGGACCCCAAATCAAGAGGAAAATGTCACCTGATCCAATAAACCCAATTTTCTAGATGTGTGGGCACCTCTGCATAGTCGACCGAGGGAGCTAATGGCAGCAGAATGCCCTGTAGGAAGAAGACAAGCCTCTGGAGGAAGTTTGATGACTTAGAGAGTCAAGGCTGGGGGGCTGTCAAAAGGCAGGGCCTTAAAGCCCCCTTGTAGACCCCACTGGCTCCAGGCAGGGCACTCCATCAATACTTTGACCCCCGTTACTCCATGGCACCACCCGCAGGACTCCCCTCTCAACCACTCACTACTTCTCTTTGGCAAGTCGCTACCTCTCCAGCCCCCCAGGTCACTCGGCCCCCCAGCGCCGATCACACACTCCTCTCAAGGGACCTCTCGTTTGCTCGCTCTGGCTCTCTCCTGTTTCTGCCTTTCTCCTCACTCCATCTTTTTTTCCGTTCTTTTGTTTTTCTCTTTCTGATCGGACCTTTATTTGTCCGTCTTGCACTTGAGCTTCCCTTTAAAAACAGGGGCGTGGCACAGCTGTGGCATTCAGCTCCTCCCGGTGCCAATTTTGGGTTGTCGAGGACCCTGCACCTTTGCACTATGTGCCCGGCTGCATCGCGCACAGGAACCACTCTTGCCACACTACCACGTGATTATTTATTTAAAAGGTGCCAACCAGCCGCAGACCTCACTTTACCACACAGGACATACACACGTACAGTACTAAAAAATTAAATAGAAATGACATCATCCCATGAAAGACAATACTTCAAAAACAATGAAACAATGGAATGCGCCCGGCTCTTATATAACGCACGTGTTCTTTCAGCCCGTGTCCTGAGCCCCCTTGGACCCTGTGCCTGTCCTTGTCTGTGCTTATGTGCTGACCTCAGGTCTGCCTCTTCATGAGTGACCACTCTTCTGTTTCTTTACACAAATGCAGCCGCCCAGCGTCCAGTTTCAGTCCAGAACTCCCGTGAAAGGAAGAGCTGGCCTGGCAGAATGGTATTTGTTAAAAGTGTCCAAGTTCAAGTCTCTTGAGGGTCAAACTCCATAAGGCGCACTTCTAATAGATGAGACCCCTTCAGGCTTGAAAGCCTTGCAGCCCCTTGAGACATCCTGGCATCATCTGGGCAGCTTAATCAACTAGTGGGGTGCCATTCTGAAGCATCGAGGTCAAGACAAGAACAAGGCCTGGAAGGGATGCCCGTTCATCACAGAGCACGTTGGTCTTTGGGATGTGTGGAGCAAACAGGCTCAGCCATTAAAATGGACCACCGGAGAGAACATGCAAACTGCACACTGGCAGCACGGGGCAGCACTGGATATGAACTCTGGAGTGTCCCCAGAGCTGTATGAAATACCAGCCATAATACTCAGAATGGCATGACTTGGGCTAAACTGGGGGTCTGGTATGTCCACGAGGTGCCCCCCTCCACTAACAAGGACGAAATACTCCAGGGGTGCCTTGGCACACTTCACTGCCTCACATAGAAGCTAAGAAAGTAGAACAGGTCTGCTCTGTTGATCTGATCGTTTCTGCTCCTCTAATTAAATGCGAGGGGGGTGCCCGCCCAGTTAATGATCCGTGGCGGACCGTTTGGGAATGCCATTAGTGTGGAGGAGAAGCCGCAACATGTGCTGGAAAAGTACATCGCGAAGGAAAGGAAATACAAAGCTGAGGAGGCCATCATTGTCAGTCCCACGTTTATATTTATTTATTTTCTTTTGTCTTGGGATGATCCCGTCCTTGACATCGGCAGCCGACAAAACGTCTCAACTGGAGAGGGGAAGAAGACAGCGGGGGGTGGAGTGGGGGGGATTGTACTTATCCTGAAAACCGTCTGTGTCGATGATGGGGATCAGGAAGGGAAAGTCGGATCACCTGGGGAGGAGACGGAGATGAGCAAATCAGGTGGAAACTAAGATGGGGGTCTGGAGGGGAGAGAGGGTCCATCATAGGAGATCATGCGGGTCTTCGTGGTACCATATGCACATCTCAGGACACCTTACCCGGCCCAGATTAGGTGGATCATATCAAGTCTTTAGAGCCTAAAGGCTTATTGGAATACAGGCATAGATGGGGGGATTTCACCTCTGAAGCCCCTCATAATATACTTTGATGAGAGTTCTCTCCAAGTTTTCCCACTGCAATACGTGCAACAAAGCTCTCTCTCTCTGGGAATTTTAACACTAGAATTCAGAAGAAAGGAATGTGGCTGACAAAGTCTCTTCTGATTTGCCCCACCTGAATACGCGAGATGAAACTCTTTCGGATGTCATCGCCCTGGACTTGCATCAACTCGGTTCTCTTAGGGTGAGTCCACTGGAATATCAGCAGCTCATCTTCAGCCCGAGTGTGGTTCCCAGTCCCCAAAGGTAGTAAACGGCTTGGACCACCGGGATGCGTACTGCCACCCTAACCCAACCAAGACGGACCGAGACACAAGTGCAGCACACAATGCACTTGGAGTTACAGAGGGGAGATGTTTTTCTCGCTCCCCAGAGTCCCCAGTCCTTTTCTTCTCTTCTTCTTTCATTCAGTCCTTCCGCCACAACTCCTCTCCCAGAAAGCTTCAGCCCTCTTCCTCCTCCTGACTCTGGCTCCCCAAATGCAGTGAGGTGGCTTCTTTTATGATCAGTATTACCTGAAATCACTCCCAAGTCTATCCATCTATCTGTTATATAGTGCCTTTCACATCTATCTATCTATCTATCTATCTATCTATCTATCTATTATATAGTGCCTTTCACATCTATCTATCTATCTATCTATCTATCTATCTATCTATCTATCTATCTATCTATCTATCTATTATATAGTGCCTTTCACTCTATCTATCTATCTATCTATCTATCTACCTATCTATCTAACTATCTATCTATCTATCTATCTATCCATATTATATAGTGCCTTTCACTCTATCTATCTATCTATCTATCTATCTATCTATCTATCTATCTATCTACCTATCTATCTACAGTATATATCTATTATATAGCGCCTTTCATATCTATCTATCTATCTATTGCCTTTCACTCTATCTATCTATTATATAGTGCCTTTCACTCTATCTATCTATCTATCTATCTATCTACCTATCTATCTAACTATCTATCTATCTATCTATCTATCTATCTATCTAATATATAGTGCCTTTCACTCTATCTATCTATCTATCTATCTATCTATTATATAGTGCCTTTCACTCTATCTATCTATCTATCTATCTATCTATCTATCTATCTATCTATCTATCTATCTACAGTATATATCTATTATATAGCGCCTTTCATATCTATCTATCTATCTATCTATCTATTATATAGTGCCTTTCATATCTATCTATCTATCTATCTATCTATCTATCTATCTATCTATTGTAAAAGACTCAATACTAGGCAGCAAAAAGGTTTGGGGTTTTCCGGCCCCGTATATTGTCGACAATCCACAATTCAAAAACTCAGGTCAAACAGTGAAAACAAAAACACGTTCATCTGCACGACGCAATACTAGTTGTCGGCGGCCATTTTATAAAGGAGGAGCAGTAAGTGGAGGAATGCTGGGAAGGATTCGTTAGGGATGAAGGGACTGCTGACGTCAGGGAAGATGGCGGAGGAAGGGTGGAAGTGGACGTACTGCGGGAAAGTTCCTTATGGCGGAGCGTCTTTAGTTCTGGAAAACAAAGGAGAAAGGTTAGTACCCCACCACTCCCTGCCGGCGAACGTCTTTCGATGTGGTTTAAGGTCCATCTGCGGCCTCCTACTCGCGCATGCATGACACTATCTATCTATCTATCTATCTATCTATCTATCTATCTATCTATCTATCTATCTATCTATCTATCTATTATATAGTGCCTTTCACATTATCTATCTATCTATCTATCTATCTATCTATCTATCTATCTATCTATCTATCTATCTATCCATCTTCACTTATATAGCGCCTTTCACATCCCTCTATCTACTTCTCCTGATCCTTTCTCGATGTTATTGTCTGTTCACGTCATTCTCTGACATGTTTCAGCTCATTCTTCTCCCTCCTCGTGTTGTCACAGAGTGCTGATTGGACCTTCTCCAGACTGTGACACTAAGGACCCCGTGACCAGTGTGAATCATTAAACAAATGTCCCTCTGGGCTAACAGGTGTCTCCCAGGCCCCAGCAGGTCCAAAGTCACAAAGTAATTTAAGTAACAAACTCACAGTTACGTGAAAAAGTAAGTGCACCCCATGGAACCTGTCGACTTTTTCCTCATCTTCAATCAGACAAGCAGCAGATCTTCATGCCAACAGTGCCAACAGCTAAAGGTGACCTGCTTGAACAAGTGGCATCTAAAACTGACATGTTGTACTCATTCTCATAATCTAAATTTAAAAAATGCTGATTTGTCATATGGACTATGTAAGCCCACCCCAGTATTTCTCACTATTTCAAATCTACCAAATACAATACAATACAATTTATTTTTGAATAGCCCAAAATCACACAAAAAGTGCTGCAATGGGCTTTAACAGGCCCAACCTCTTGACAGCCCCCCAGCCTTGACTCTCTAAGAAGACAAGGAAAAGAAATGGAAGAAACCTCGGGAAAGGCAGTTCAAACAGAGAACTCCTTTCCAGGTAGGTTGGGCGTGCAGTGGGTGTCAAAAAGAAGGGGGTCAATACAATACAATACACAGAACAGAACAAGTCCTCAATACAGTGGTTCTCAACCTGTGGGGCGGGACCCCCAAGGGGGGCGTGAAGATGTGAAAAAAAGAAAACAAGAATCAAAAAACATCTGTTGAAACCAAAAACAAATTAACTTAAACTACATTCTGATACTAGAACAGTAAATACAGAGTTAGATAAATGTCGATAAAAGTTAAGAAGGTATAATAAAATATCCATCTACGTTCCAAAAAAATGTTAGTGGGGGCGATTAAACCTGTTATGAAAACTCGGGTCGCAAATACTTAAAGGTTGAGAAACGCTGCCTCAATACAATAGAAATATTAAATGTATAGAGCAGAATCTAACAGTAGATGATATCCCATAATAGGATTTGGATTTGTTCAGAGTCCTGGAGACCAGGGAGAGCGGGGGGTCCGGCTGTCCCCCTTTCTGCACGTGGACTTGTGATTCCCTAGAAGCTGTCACGCGTCACTCTGTCGTGTTCCATGAAAGTCGGCTCAAGAAGGAGTTTTTTGGATCCCATTCTGTGGGATTACAGAGCAGCCAGCACGTGTCACGTCTCCAGCCAGTCTCAGGGGGTCCGGGGGTCCCTTCTTCCCCCCTCTCTCTTTCTGTTCCACCGACATGTCCCGGCCTGCCTGGATGGAGGTCTGTAACGAATCGAGCCGAGCTGCACTGAAGCTGCTCCACCAGTTCCAGGGGGGGTGGGGGGTCTAGGGGGTCTTTCACCGAAGTGGTCTATGAAGTCCTGCCTGCTCTGCTGTTGCTCTCCACAGAATGACACAGGCCTTGAGGACACAAAGTGGTGACACGACGGTAAAGGAGCAGCCCCCCCCATCACCCCCTCGGCGCGTCCCATCTACTCTGTTTATAATCAAAACCTCTGCGGAGCTACAAGCAGGCAGCGGCCCACCAGAGGATCCCGTCAGATGCCCAATAACAACCAGCTGGGTTGGCTGCATTTTTCCTAAATTGCTTCATTTAAAAATGAACATTTCCATTACCTGGCTTGACTAGAAAGCAAAAGTTGGGCTTCCTGGTGCGGCGAGACGCATCCAAAAAGCGAAAAGGCGAGGCGAGGCTGTTTTATATTATGGACGGGGGGCTTCTCCTTCTTCATTAGGCTTTTAAGGCCCCCATTAGGGGGATTTCTTCTCATTTCTTTCAGGCTGACATGAGGGCAGGCCGGCTGACTCACTGGAATAAAATGGACACGGGGCTCAGGGGGGCTCGGGGGCGTCAGCATCCACCACCGTCTCTTGAGAGCCATCGGTTTGACACCACCTGGGTGTGACCGGGGCCCACATGCAGGATCTTGGGGGTGTGGATGGAGCCTACGCTGTGCCACGACTCTGAATGCCAGCTAATCTCAAGATGGACATGTGGTCATTTCGCTCTGCTCCCTGGTCTGTGCACCATTTACGTTGATCGTACTGTTTGCACTTTTGTCCCACTCCCTCGTCCAAATAAATCAATCACACGGTGCAACCTGAGCCGTCTGCGGACGTCACCTGTGTGGCTCTGACCTGTGCCAACAAGAAGAGGACAAATGACTTTGGGCCTACTGGGGGGCCTGGGAGACACCTGTTAGCCCAGGGGGACATTTGTTTAATGACTCACTGGTCACAGGGTCTTCGGTGTCACCGGCGCAGTCCGGAGAAGGTCCAATCAGCAGAGAGCATGGTGACCACTCTATGACACCACAAGGGGGGAGAAGAATGAGCTGAGACATGTCAGAGAATGACATGAACAGATAATAACATGGAGAAAGGGTCAGGAGAAGTAGATAGAGGGACATGAAAGGCACTATATAAGTGAAGATAGATAGATAGATAGATATGAAAGGCACTATATAATAGATAGATAGATAAAGTGAAAGGCACTATATGATAGATAGATAGATAGATAGATAGATAGATAGATAGATAGATAGATAGATAGATAGATAGATAGAGCAGTATATAATAGATAGATAGATAGATAGATAGATAGATAGATAGATAGATAGATAGATAGATGAAAGGCACTATATAATAGATAGATAGATAAATAGATGAAAGGCACTATATAATAGATAGATAGATAGATAGATAGATAGATAGATAGATAGATAGATAGATTGATAGATAGATAGATAGATAGATAGATAGATAGATAGATAGATAGATAGATAGATAGATAGATAGATATGAAAGGTGCTATACAAGATAGATAAATAGATAGATAGATCCGGTTGGTCTGTCAAGGAGGTCCTGCCCAGTGAATAATAATACATGGGTTGTGACCAGCCAGAATTGATTCAATAGCATGAGGCCTGCATATGAGAGGGCAGTTGGCCCCTCAACTATGGCACCCCACTGGGCCAAAGGGTACAGTAAGGAGGGGGAAGAAGAAGAAGACAAAGTAGAAGAAATATGAAGTACGACTCAGGCACCACCGTGAGTGGCAGCCTTTCCAGCAGCTCTGTGTATGTCTTTATTTTTCTACCTTCTTCTTGTGAATTAATCCCCTTGGGATTAATAAAGTATCTATCTATCTATCTATCTATCTATCTATCTATCTATCTATCTATCTATCTATCTATCTATCTATCTATCTAAGAAGAAGAAGCAACAGCAGCAGCAGAAGAAGAAGACGAAGAAGCAGAAGAAGAAGAAGAAAAAAGAGAAAGAGAAGAAGAGGAGTGACATATGGGACCTTCACTGTCTCTTCTACCCCGTTCACTTTTTCACATTTTGTTCTGTCATTTAATTTCACTTTTCTCTGCTCATCAGGTGATACTCAACAATCCAGAATGACAAAGTGATAATGCGATTTTAGAAAATTTTCCAAATTAATTAAAAATAAAAATGAAAAATCTTGATGTCTCCCATTGTCCTCATTATTCCTGGTCTTTCCTCTGCACTTCCTTGACTCCAGCCTGGAGTCTCCTGGTGTTTCACCCACCCAGATTTGAGGATTTTTCTTTCATTCTTCTCTGCAGATCTTCCTATCAGTCCTATCAGGTTGGATGGAGACCACCGGTGGGCAGTTGTTTACTGGTCTCTCCACAGAGAAGTTCAAGCCTGGGCTCTGACTGGCTCACTCAAGGACATTACCATGAATATCCCTAAGCCACTGCTGGGTTGTCTTTTCCTGTGTGACCTTTTGGCCCGTTTCAGTGGTCCAGAGCGCTCTGTGCAGGTTTCCATTAAGGACATCCCTGGGCTTACCCCTCAACCCTGGCTCCACCACCACCACCGTGCCTCATTGTTGGAGTGGCATTGCCCAGGTGGTGAGCGGTGCCCAGTGTCCTCTAGATGTGATGCTGTTCTTGCTTTCATCAGCCCAGATGGTCTCGTTTCTCACAGTCTGTGTGTCCTTCGGAAGCCTCTTTGTGAACTTCGAGCAGACATTCATCAGTTTGTTTGTTTCTGTGTTGTCTCCTGAGAAGAGACTCCTCTCTAGCCACATTTCACAAAGCCCCGAGTAGTGGAATACTGTGGTGATGGGTGTCCTTCCGGAAGTTTCTTCCATCTCCACACATGCTCATTGAGTTCTTAGTCACTCCTCTCACTCAGGCCCTTTTCCGAGTCGCCGCCCCAAACTTCTTCCAGTTAAGAATTCTGGAGGCCCCTGTGCTCTATGGGACCCTCCAAGCTGCAGGCTTCGCCAGATTTTGGACGTGACAACCTCTGTGGTTGTGGACCTCCTATAGACAGGTGTGTGTGTGTGTCTTTCCTAATCAGGTCCAATCCACAAAAGGGGCCGAATTTCAAGGGTCATAGCAGAGGCTCTGAACTCTCGTGCCAATGCGTTATTTCATTTGTTTTTTTTAATAAATTTGCAAAAATTCTTCAACCCCATTTTGGTTTTGTCCTTCTGGGGTATTAAGTGTTGTTCGATGTGCGCAAACAAATGCATTTAAAGGAATTTAGGACGAAGCTGTGTGGCCTGCAGAGGGCGCTCCTGCCACCCAAACCCGACACCAAAAGACTCAAGTTCAACACACACGCTTTATTCATTTATTTTTTCCTGTTTCCTTATGGGAAACGCTTACCCCCGTTTCTCACCTACACAGCACAGATCCAAAACACATGCACAGCAGACACTTTCTTCTTTCTCTCTCTGTTTTATTTCCTCCTCCTTTCCTCCTGGCCACCTTTGCCCTCCACCTCCTGACTCTGGCTCCCGGAGTAGTGCCAGCTGGCTCCTTTCGTAGGGTACCAGGTGTTCCAGGTGGGACGAAAGCTGCAGCAAAGAGCTCAGCTGTACCTGTGGTGCCCATTGAACCTAACAGGACTGCACCAAACTCCAACTCCCAAGGAGCCCCTGTGGGAGTCCAAGGCACTGGTGCAACTGAGGGGCTGCTGCCACCTAGTGCTCTGGAAGAGGTAACGCACCTAATGAGTTCAATCCCCTGGTCCTTCCACTGTAGAGGAGTCCCAGCTGGGTAAGGGCACTGGCTGTCCTCAACTAATGCTACATAACCAAATAATGAAAACATTGAAGGGGTCTGCAGACTTGGTGACTGTGGATAAGGACATGGTGGGATAAAGACCCCACACAGACCCCTGGGTGATACAGAGAGTTGATCATTCTTGTACCAGTGCACTGCCTGGCCACCAGTAATCCTCGCTCTTGATATCAGGACAAGACTCCATCGCTTCATTGAGAGGACCCCCTTGGTCATTCCAACTCATGAAAACTCCAATCATTTCATCGAGCAGTCAGAGATGCTGGGGGGGGGGCGCTCCCCCTTAGTCATTTCAGCCCCTTTAGATACTCCATTGTTTCACTTCATTGTTTCATTGGCCCCCTAGGTGTGTATACAGAATACCCCTGGACGAGGAGCCTTCAGGTTTCTCCTTCCGTCCATCAGCTCAAAAGCACAGCTCAAGCTCAAAGAGCCACCTGACTGTCCCGTCTTATGGTCTTCTGTACCTCCTCTGTGATGTTTCCGGAAAGGAACAGTCCCTAGTTGGTGTCAACCCGAGGATTCTCGACATGAATTTCGTTTGCCCCCAGAAGGTGCTATATAGGAGCTGAAATGCTTCATTTCACTTCTGTATGGACATTGTAGTTCCAGTAAGAACAGTACGCTGCTATGCTAACAACAAGACATGGATTACAAGTGACATCAAAGGCCTTTTGAACCAGAAGAAAAGGCCTTTTAAAGGCGGTGATCAGCATGAGCTCAAGAGCGTACAGAAAGAACTCCGAGTTGAGCTCAGGGCAGCGAAAGAGCAGTACAGGAGAAAGCTGGAGCAGAAGTTACAGAATAGCAGCATGAAGGAAGTGTGGGATAGGATGAAGATCATCAATGGCTGCAGCTCGAAGTGGGGAGCCACCATCGAGAGAGAGAGCAAACCAGATGAACAACTTCTTCAACAGGTTTGAGCACCCTAACCCACTCTCACCTCGGAGTACTGCACCCTCCACCCATCCTTCTGCTGATACCAGCATAGGTGAGACATCCCCACCCACAATTACAGCAGCCCAGGTGAGCAGAGAGCTGAGGAGACTTCTTTCCAGCAAAGCAGCGGGTCCAGATGGAGTATCGCTTGTGTGCTGGAGCTGAGGAGTCCTCTGCAGAGCTTCTTCAACCTGAGCCTGGAACAGGGGAGAGTCCTGAGACTTTGGAATACATCTTACATCACCCCAGTCCTAAAGGTATCACGTCCTAGTGAGCTGAATGACTTCCGGCCTGTCGCTCTGACATGTGATGAAGACCATGGAGCGGCTGCTGCTTCACCACCTGAGGGCACAGGTCTGCCCCGCCCTCGACCCTCTGCAGTTCTCATACCAAGAGAAGGTGTGAGCGGAGGATGCCATCATCTCTATGCTACACCGATCCCTCTCCCACCTGGACAGAGGCAGTGGTGCACTAAGAATTATGTTTCTGGACTTCTCTAGCGACTTCAACACCATCCAACCTCTGCTCCTTAGGGACAAGCTGACAGAGATGGGAGTAGATTCACACCTGGTGCCATGGATCGTGGACTATCTTACAGACAGACCTCAGTATGTGCGTCTTGGGAACTGCAGGTCTGACATTGTGGTCAGCAGCACAGGAGCGACGCAGGGGACTGGACTTTCTCTGGTCCTGTTCAGCCAACACACATCAGACTTCCAATACAACTCGGAGTCCTGCCACGTGCAAAAGTTCACTGACGACACTGCTATGGTGGGCAGCATCAGGAGTGGGCAGGAGGAGGAGTACAGGAACCTAATCAAGGACTTTGTTAAATGGTGCGACTCAAACCACTTACACCTGAACACCAGCAAAACCAAAGAGCTGGTGGTGGATTTTAGGAGGACCAGGACCCTCATGGACCCTGTGATCATCAGAGGTGACTGTGCAGAGGGTGCAGACGTATAAATACCTGGGAGTGCAGCTGGATGATAAACTGGACTGGACTGCCAATACTGATACTCTATGTAAGAAAGGACAGCGCCGACTATACTTCATTAGAAGACTGACGTCCTTCAACATCTGTAATAAGATGCTGCAGATGTTCTACCAGATGGTTGTGACGAGCGCCTTCTTCTACGTGGTGGTGGGCTGGGCAGGCAGCATAAAGAAGAGGGACGCCTCACACCTGGACAAACTGGTGAGGAAGGCAGGCTCTACTGTAGGCACAGAGCTGGACAGTTTGACATCCGTGGCAGAGCGACGGGCGCTGAGCAGAATCCTGTCAATGATGGAGAATCCACTGCATCTACTGAACAGGATCATCTCCAGACAGAGGAGCAGCTTCAGCGACAGACTGATGTCACCGTCCTGCTCCACTGACAGACTGAGGAGACCCCACACTATGTGACTCTTCAATTCCACCGGGGGGATAAACGTTAACATTATACAAAGTTATTATCTGTTATACCTGCATTGTTATCACTCTGATATTTAATATTGTTATTATCAGTATGCTGCTGCTGGAGTAGTGAATTAATAAAGTATCTATCTATCTATCTATCTATCTATCTATCTATCTATCTATCTATCTATCTATCTATCTATCTATCTATCTATCTATCTATTATATAGTGCCTTTCATATCTATCTATCTATCTATCTATCTATCTATCTATCTATCTATCTATCTATCTATCTATCTATTATATAGTGCCTTTCACTCTATCTATCTATCTATCTATCTATCTATCTATCTATCTATCTATCTATCTATCTATCTATCAAAACTGCATTTTGTTTTCACAGGCACAGCCATTTTGTGGAGTGGCTGTTTGCCTTGTTGCTAGGGTAACAACCCGGCTGTGACATCATGTGACCCGGCGCTACAAAGGTTACGACATGCGCTTCCCATTCGTCCGAGTTTACGGAAAAATAGCAAAGAAAAGATCATCAGCGGGAGTTTAGTTCTTGTCTCCTACTCGCCATCAGAATAGAAACTCGTTTATCACGTTTATCACGACGTTCACCAGTAATTAATCTACCTAAACCAGTGGTTCTCAAACTGGGGTCTGTGGTTTCAGTGGGACTGTGAGAAATGATTGCATATTTACACTATTTATATTTTTATAATCATTAAACTTTACCATCCGAGGCGAAGTAAGTGACTGAGCTCCGTCGTTACCCCCACCACCCAGACCCCAGACTAATCCGCTCTTCCGTTATTCGCTGCTACCGCATTGTTTTTCCACCATTGTCACTCGGCACAAACCAACCCTTAATTATTTTTATTATAATCAAAAATGATCGATTCTTTCGTAGAATCAAAACACTCGTGGACAGTTTTTGTATATTTTAGAAGCAAATAAGAGGGCTAAAGGTGGATACACATATATCGATGAATGAGCTTAATGTCGATGATAATATCCTTGAGGTGATGAAACAGCGTGTATCAATTCTTAGCAGAGAAATTTCTCACTATTTTCCTGACCTACGAGAATTTGAAAAATACCAATAACCCGTTTGTACTCTCCTGCAGATGCATCCATCCCATTAAAATTTTAACTTAAATTTAATAACTAAGATGTGCGTAATATTTTCTGAATAAATAATTGTTTGTCAAAAAATGTTTTATTCACAGCAGCCTGTACCTATGCAGTGCCGTGAGGTGGGTATGTGACACCCTTGTGCACAGTATTTGGCGCCCCCAATTTTCTTGAAATAATATTGATTTTTAAATTTTTAATAAAAGGGTCCGCGAGCCATTGAACAATTTATAAAGGGACCGCCACGCAAGAAATTCTAAAGAAGTTTGAGAACTGCTGACCTAAACCAATGATAGAACTTGCTCTGGTCGCATGTTGAATGTTAGCCTGCACTTTGGTGAACTTTTGTGGTTTGCTGTCACCTTCAAATTCTTATTTGTCATATTTGTACATTGATTTTGTTTCTGATTGGTCAGTTGTGTACTGCCTGTTTAAGTTTGCCTATTTTGCTTATTTCCTGTGGGTGGAGCCCCAGGAGGCGGGGCCGTCATGACATTACTAGTTGCTGTCTCCTCCCTCTAGCTATTTAAATCGAAGTAGAGAAGGCTCAGGATTAGGAGGCCATTGAGTTTGTAAAGGAGTTTGTGAGAATCGCTCGCCTGTCTTGATTTGCTGGTTTTCCCTTACGGATTGTGGGTTTAAACTTGTGTCTTGTAAAACTGCATTTGAAGTAACGCTTTGTGGCTCTTTCTAAGACTATTTGCCTTCACCGTCTTATTTTTATTATAATAGATTCCTTAGTTATGGCCCTTTTCTACATGTGCCAGGGGTTTACAGCCGTCCCTTCTCTTTTGATCAAATTTTCTGGTGATTGTTTCCAGCTGTCTGTGTGTGGGGACAGCTGGTAGGCTGGCAGGATTTTGGGTGAGCCTCCTTGGACAGGCAGGTTAGCTTGTTGCCTTTCCTTTTATGGTCCCGTTTCTTTTACGTTTGGATCTCCACATCACAACACTTTGGACAAAAAAGGGGAAATTCAGTAAAAATATAAATGTTCATTGTGGGGTACGGCACGGAGATCATAAAGAAGAAATAACATTTTAAGGTGCGTTCAACTTTCACATGTCGTCTCGACTGAAACCCGTTCATTCTGGATCTGAGAATGTCTGCCGTTCATCTGGACAGCTCAGAGGGAATCAGAGGAACGATCCATCTTGGATTCCCAGTCCACTGGAAGGGTTCTGGTCCAGAGGGTCGTTTGTGGCCTCCATCGTCCTGAGGCCCGCGCTCCTTGTCTGTGTTCATATGAGCCGAGGGGGGCATTTAGAGATCGAAGGGGGCTCTGTTAGGATTTGCATTTTCATTTTTTTTTTTGGTGAGATGTTTCGATCACATGATTTTTTTTCGGTCTCTTTCATCATTCAGCCTTCTCTTCTGTTGCACGTCTTTGAAGGCTTTCATGGCTTCTCGTTTTGGCCTTCCTTTGGGTGACAGTCCGCATTTGAGGGAATTTACAGCTGTTAGCATTACAGCACAGCCGTGTACATCACCCAACCCGACGCAAACACAAAGGCAGCGCTAGCCACACTGTATCAACCTGTCAGGGCAATGCAAACTGCCAACCCGGACTGTGTTTAGATGATGGCTGGAGACTTTAATCAAGCTGACCTAAAGACACTTCTGCCACATTTTTATCAAAATGTTGACTTTGCAACCGGGGAGTAAACACGTTGGACTGGCTTTACACAAACATCAAACAGGCATTCAAGGCAACTCCACACCCTCACCTTGGAAACTCGGACCATCTCTCTGTTATGCTAATTCCTACATACAGACCACTGCTAAGTAGAAGCAAACCGTCTACAAAGCGGATACGGACCTGGCCAGAGGGAGAACCTTCAGCACTCCAGGACTGTTTTGAATGTGTTTAGAGAGGCTGCCATGATTAACTAGCACATCAACCTGGAGCAGCAAGCAGGGTCTCTGACAGGATTTATATCCACGTGTGTGGAGGATGTGACAGTGATCAGGAACATCACCACACGGGCCAACCAGAAACCGTGGTTTACCAGGGAGGTGCACGCCCTTCTGATAGCCTTCAAAACGGGAGACAGAGACGCTCTCGGATCTGCTAGAGCTAACTTGAACCGAGGTGTGAGATAGATAGATAGATAGCTATGTGAAAGGCACTATATAATAGATAGATAGATAGATAGATAGATAGATAGATAGATAGATAGATAGATAGATAGATTTGAAAGGCACTATATAATAGATAGATAGATAGATAGATAGATAGATAGATAGATAGATAGATAGATAGATAGATAGATAGATAGATAGATAGTGTAAAAGGCACGATATAATAGATAGATAGATAGATAGATAGATAGATAGATAGATAGATAGATAGATAGATAGATAGATAGATAGATAGATAGATAGATAGATAGATACTTTATTAATTCTCATACTCCAGCAGCAGCATACTGATAACAATATTAAATATCAGAGTGATAACAATGCAGGTATAACAGACAATAAATTTGTATAATGTTAACGTTTACCCCCCCGGGTGGACCTGAAGAGTCGCATAGTGTGGGGTCTCCTCAGTCTGACAGTGGAGCAGGATGGTGACAGCAGTCTGTCTCTGAAGCTGCTCCTCTGTCTGGAGATGATCCTGGTCAGTCGATGCAGTGGATTCTCCATGACTGACAGGAGTCTGCTCAGCGCCCGTCGCTCTGCCACGGATGTCAAACTGTCCAGCTCCGTGCCCACAACAGAGCCTGCCTTCCTCACCAGTTTGTCCAGGCGTGAGGCGTCCTTCTATTTTATGCTGCATCCCCAGCCCACCAGCGCGTAGAAGAGGGCGCCACAACCGTCTGGTAGAACATCTGCAGCATCTTATTGCAGATGTTGAAGGACGCCAGTCTTCTAATGAAGTATAGTCGGCTCTGTCCTCTCTTACAGAGGTCATCAGTATTGGCAGTCCAGTCCAGTTTATCATCCAGCTGCACTCCCAGGTATTTATAGGTCTGTACCCCTATCTATCTATCTATCTATCTATCTATCTATCTATCTATCTATCTATCTATCTATCTATCTATCTATCTATTATAAAGTGCCTTTCATCTATCTATCTATCTATCTATCTATCTATCTATCTATCTATCTATCTATCTATCTATCTATCTATCTATTATATAGTGCCTTTCATCTATCTATCTATCTATCTATCTATCTATCTATCTATCTATCTATCTATCTATCTATCTATCTATCTATCTATCTATTATATAGTGCCTTTCATCTATCTATCTATCTATCTATCTATCTATCTATCTATCTATCTATCTATCTATCTATTATATAGTGCCTTTCATCTATCTATCTATCTATCTATCTATCTATCTATCTATCTATCTATCTATCTATCTATCTATCTATCTATATAGTGCCTTTCATCTATCTATCTATCTATCTATCTATCTATCTATCTATCTATCTATCTATCTATTATATAGTGCCTTTCATCTATCTATCTATCTATCTATCTATCTATCTATCTATCTATCTATCTATCTATCTATCTATCTATCTATCTATCTATCTATTATATAGTGCCTCATCTATCTATCTATCTATCTATCTATCTATCTATCTATCTATCTATCTATCTATCTATCTATCTATCTATCTATCTATCAAGTTTATATAGCGCCTTTCATATCTATCTATCTATCTATCTATCTATCATTGCCTGTTGTGGAAAAAACAAGCTGATACTGAATGCCAACAAAACAAAGAGATCATCATGGACTTCAGGAGGAAGCACATGCCACACCGGCCACTCACAATTGATGTAAACAGTGTGGAGTCAGTGAGAAGCACCAAGTTTCTGGGAGTGCACATCACAGATGTCCTGACATGGACCACAAATACCACTTCTCTTGTCAAGAAAGCACACCAGCAACTTCATTTTCTCTGAAGGATGAAAAGAGCAAACGTCCCCTCTCCTGTCCTCACAACTTTCTCCAGAGGCACTATAGGAAGTGTATTGACCAGCAGCATCTCAGTTTGGTATGGTAGCTGCACTGTCGCTGAACAGAAGATACTTCGAAGAGTGGTGAGGACCAGAGGAGACAATCATCGGGTCCTCACTCCCATCTGTTCAAGAATTACACTACTCACGTTGCCAGAGCAGATCCATTAAGATGAGAAAAGATCCCACACACTCGGCACATGGGCTGTTTGAATTTCTGCCCTCTGTATGCACTGCAGAACGACCAGACTTAACAGGAGCTTCTTCCCCCAGGCCATCAGAATACTAAACTTTGTCAAATAAACTTTGACCTTTTGCTCTCTGACTTACTGTGCACTTCATTACCACAAACAGTTCTTAAGTGTACGTTATATTGTATTGTAATACTGTGGTGGGCTGGCGCTCTGCCTGGAGTTTGTTTCCTGCCTTGCGCCCTGTGTTGGCTGGGATTGGCTCCAGCAGACCCCCGTGACAATATTACATTGTCTATATTGTATATATCTCTCTATTATAAAAATAAAAAAATAATCTTGGGGAGGCAGACTAGGGAGGCGAGACGTGATCTTCTCAGAAGACATTTTGAAGTCCCGTGAGACACACTTTAACTTGTTCCCAGCTGAAACAATGACAAGCGACAAGCAAAACACGCAGCTCACACCAGATGATCCGACCGCTTCTCCTTGTGTGCGTTCAGCCACCCTAACCGCCCCCTCACCATCTTCACAACGCGAGCAGCAGAGACACAAAGAGGCAAAAAGGACAGCGGCTGTACAGGCTTTAAAATGATCGACAGGCAACGTGAGCAGCGTTATACGATGTAACCAGGCCCGGGGCCGGAAATAAAGGACAACGTCACGCGAGACAAGGCAGTGAGCCATCATTTAAAACAAGTCCCCGGACATCTAACCTGGCAGTTATTGGATTGTTGTTGGCAGACACGCTTCATGTGCTCCCAGCTCTTGAAACAACGACACGCGACAAGTAGAACAGGCAGCTCACCAGCAGCAGATGATCCGACGGCATCTCCTTAGCGTGCGTTCAGCCGCCCCCCTCACAACGTGAGCAGCGTTATACGTCCCGCGAGAAAGAGATGTAACCACACCCAGGGCCGGAAATAAAGGACAGGTATTGTTTTTAAAAAAAGTTTTAAAGTAAAAGTGAAAATAATGCATATGTAACAATTCCCATGACAATAACAATCTCTTTAAACCAAACCCGGGGGTGGGCGGAGCCCCCTAGTGATGTATAAGTATTGTGTCCATAGAGTGCAATAACACAATGGCTGTGAAACGATGTGCAATATTCTCTTTCACATTATATTTCACGCACTGACTGGCTAACATTGAAATAAATCTTTTGTATGTATTGTTCATACTGTGCTGCCTCGTGCTGTCTTACGCTGTCTTACCTACTCTCTGTGTAAGAAGCGGCACGTTTGTAATGTCCGTATGTTGTCTTTTATGTCTTCACGCTGAGCCTGGAGAAACACAGATCTGTTCAGCTAAGCACCCGTTGTTGTCCTGTTGTATGGTGTGAATGACAATAAAGTTCACTTACTTATATGAAAGCTGGCTTGTGACGACAAAGAGAGCAGAAATTAGCAGAAGGACGCAATGTGAGGGTGGAAGGTTCTGGAAAGAAGCAATGAGAGAGCAGGAACTTGTAGAAGGAAAGAACGATGGAACAGAAAGACTCAGAAGGTGATAGTGAGAGAGCAGAAAGTTCCGGAAGGAAAGAGTGATAGAATAGAAAGACTCAGAAGGTGATAATTAGAAAGCAGAAAGTTCCGGAAGGAAAGAACGATGGAACAGAAAGACTCAGAAGGTGATAGTGAGAAAGTAGAAAGTTCCGGAAGGAAAGAGTGATAGAATAGAAAGACTCAGAAGGTGATAATGAGAGAGCAGAGAGTTCTGGGAGGAAAGAACGATGGAACAGAAAGTTCCAGAAGCAAGTAACGAGAGAGCGAAAAGTTCTGGAAAGAGGCAATGAGAGAGCAGGAACTTAGAGACGGAAAGAACAATGGAATAGAAAGTTCCAGAAAGACATAATGAGAGAGCAGAAAGTTCTGGAAAGAAGAAACTGGATAGAACACAACTTTGGTAGGAAGGAATGAGAGAGCAGAACCTTCTGTTAAAAAAGGAGTGAGAATGTTCCAGAAAGAAGGAACAAGAGAGCAGAACATTTTGGAAGGTAGATGAGGGAGAGCAGAAAGTTCTTGAAGGAAGGAATGAAAGAAAAGAAAGTTCTGGAAAAAAGAAATGAAATGTCTGAATGTTCCAGAAGGAAGGAACGAGAGAGCAGAAAATTCTGGAAGGAAGTAACAAGAGTGAAAATTCCAGAAGAAAGGAAAAAGAGAAAAGAAAGCTGACGAAGGAATGGATGAGAGAGCAGAACACTCTATAGAAAAGGAGAGCAAATGTTCCAGAAAGAAGGAACAAGAGAGCGTAACATTTTGGAAGGAAGGTGCGGAGAGCAGAAAGTTCCTGGAATAAGGAATAAGAGAGCAGAAAATTCTGGAAGAAAGTAATAAGAGGACAGAAAGTTCCAGAAGAAAGGAAAAATAGAGAAAAAAATTAAGGAAGGAAGGGAGGGATAAGAGAGCAGAATGTTCTCGAAAGGAACGAGAGAGCAGAAGATTCTGGAAGGAAGGAAGGAAGGAAGGAAGGTAGGAAAGAGCAGAAAATTGCAAAAGGAAGAACTGAAAGAGAAGAAGGATCTGGAAGGAAAGACAACTTGAGAAGTAAAAGTGATGCTGGGGGGGGCACTAGAAACTGTGACAGTGCTTGGAAAAAGGCTGATAATGGTGGGCTATTCCCAGTACCCACCATTTCAGAGGCACTGGAATAGCAGATCCTGATTAAAGAAGTTCCTGTGTGTGTTGTGCAGTGCTGTCCCACTCGTGTGTCAAGCCTCGACCCTGACATTCGCTCCGCCGTGACAGCAGTGAATCTGACAGACACACAGTCAGCTGCCAAGAAACAACAATGGGACCTGATTGAAAAACCATACCTTTGGCTGCTGAGACCACCGAGCGGCTCTGAGCTGCACCCACTCCGTAAAATAATCCGAGCTCATTAAAAGCCTCGAAGGGGCCGACACATCCTCAGGAAAATGAGCAGAGCGGGAAGGACAGTATAGACCCTCATTGTGGAATTGGAGCAAGGGTGGGCTGCATCTGGGTGTCACAGAGCATCATGGGATACTGAGCAATGCTCAGGGCACTGCAGTACAAGGCACAGAAGCACTTTTCCTTGAAGCTTAGTTTTGGTTTTATTATTTGTATTTTTCTTTTACCATCAATTAGTCAGGATGTCTGCCCACCAACGACAACAGCTGATTCATGTCTGAGAATGAGGGGTCAGCGCTGAGGACAAATTGTTCTGTTATGAATACGAGGGGGCACCATTGTAAAAAAGTGAAAGGCATTATATAATAGATAGATAGATAGATAGATAGATAGATAGATAGATAGATAGATAGATAGATAGATAGATAGATAGAAAGGCACTATATGATAGATAGATAGATAGATAGATAGATAGATAGATAGATAGATATGAAAGGCACTATATAATAGATAGATAGATAGATAGATAGATAGATATGGGTTCTGATCCCATCCATTTGTAAGCCCCCATATCTGCCCATCCCTTCATTTAAGTGGCTTTTCCTTCTATCAGATAAACATTTATCTATCTATCTATCTATCTATCTATCTATCTATCTATCTATCTATCTATCTATCTATTATATAGCGCCTTTCATCTATCTATCTATCTATCTATCTATCTATCTACAGTATATATTTATTATATAGCGCCTTTCACATCTATCTATCTATCTATCTATCTATCTATCTATCTATCTTCACTTATATAGCGCCTTTCACATCCCTCTATCTACTTCTCCTGACCCTTTCTCGATGTTATTGTCTGTTCACGTCATTCTCTGACATGTTTCAGCTCATTCTTCTCCCTCCTCGTGTTGTCACAGAGTGGTCACCGTGCTGACTGCTGATTGGACCTTCTCCAGACTGTGACACTAAGGACCCTGTGACCAGTGTGAATCATTAAACAAATGTCCCTCTGGGCTAACAGGTGTCTCCCAGGCCCCAGCAGGTCCAAAGTCACAAAGTAATTCAAGTAACAAACTCACAGTCATGTGAAAAAAAAGGGGCAACCCATGTGCACTCCTATCTATCTATCTGTCCGTCTTCACTGTCTCCCTGTGTCTTACAGAATCGAATATAAAATCCTACTAATAACCTACAAAGCCTTAAACGACCTCACGCCAAACTACATCAGTGACCTTCTCCATCACTATGTGCCTGTCTTCCCACTCACTAAGGTCCTCTGATTCTGGCAATCTTGTTGTGCCCTCACTAATCTACACTCCATGGGTGACAGCAGGGCCTTCAGCTGTATAGCGAGTGTCCAGACTCTGGAATGACCTACCTAAATTAATCAGATCAGCTGACTCCATGAATTCTTTTAAAAACAACTCAGAACTCATCAGTTCAGGAAGATTTTTAGCTCCACTTGACTTTATTATCCTTCTCTCAGTTTACCTCCATGTCAAGATGCTCATGTAACCTGTGTGTGTGTGTGTGTGAGACCATCAATTCTGTTGTCTGTTAGGCTTTCTCTGAATTTACTGTCTAAATCTTCTTTATTTATTTATTTGGTTTGTACAATGCTATATACTGTATACCCTGCTGTTCTTTCTTATATTCTGTAAGTGCCTTGAGCATGGGAAAGGTGCTATATAAATAAAATGTATTATTATTATTATTATTATTATTATTATTATTATTATTATTATTATTATTATTATTATCTGTTATATAGTTTCTTTCACTTCTATCTATCTATCTATTATATAGTGCCTTACATCTATCTATCTATTTATCTATCTATCTATTATATAGTGCCTTTCACATCTATCTATCTATCTATCTATCTATCTATCTATCTATCTATCTATCTATCTATCTATCTGTCTATTATATAGTGCCTTACATCTATCTATCTATCTATCTAAGTAAAAGATATTGTTTGTCACGCCACTTGTTTCCCCACTGTCGTTCCCCGATTAGCCCAGTGTGGGTCAGCTTTAGACACCCCTGATTTCTTCCTCACCATAGTGATCCCGAATTGTATGCCAGCAGGAGACTCGGTCACTTTATGGGTCACCAGTGTCACAGTGTCCCCCACCATCCCGTGTCCCTTTTGACTCAACACTCTTTAACTTGTATAACTTGTACTGTCTTGTTTAACAGTGGTGTTGTTAGCTGATGTCCCGGCCCGAGTGGGAGGAGCCTCTGAAGTTGCCATTCTGGCCCCGCCTTTGCCATCTGGCCCCGCCCCCTGCCCTCAGCCCTAGCCCTGTGTCGCTCGCGTCTCTTTGGCTCCCTCCTGTCTTTTTGACCTTTTTTTTTTAATGGATTTTGACCTCATTTGTTAGCACTTGACTTGTTTTCTGGTGTATGAACTCTGCTTTGGACTTGAGACTGTCTGTGTGTGTCTGTGTGTGTGTGTGGAGTGTGCAGTGTGTCTGGTTTTGGATTGTTTTCGGATGCCTTCTCTGCTCCTTTAGTTCTCGTTCTGCATATTTTCAATTCCTTTCAGAGTTTGCTCCTTTCATTATTCACAAGCTGGCCTTCATCTGTATATGGAGGCCATTAGCCTGCAATTTGAGTTTGGAGGTGAGGCCTACTTTATGTTCTGAGGCTTTGAGAGTTTTTAGGCCAGACTATTTTTTTGTAATGTATTTATCCACCACTCTGCCCCCTCCAAGCTCCCCACCCCAACCCCACTTCTTTGTTTTTTTTTTTATTTGCTCTTCCACCCCCTTGTTGCCCCCCACACTTCCATTCCTTCCCCACTTGTGTCCTGCACTTGTAATTGACGCCTCGCCTTTTGAACACCACAACAGATGAACTGGGATTGATTTTCATTTGAACGAGAAGGAGCCACCGATTCAGTTCACAGACCGCCGGCCACGGGTTCAATGAGCCTTACGACTTCAGGGCCTCGAGAGCTCCGGCTGGAGTTTCGCTCCTTTCCATTCCTTTCATCTTCGTGTTCATCGGTTATTTTACCACTTAAACCTTCGTCCATTTGTGCGGCTGTCTGTTATTTATTTATTTATTTATTAACCAAAACGGTTAAAACTTTGTAGCCAGGAGCCGAAATGCAAACCAGAGGTAGAGTCATCAGAGCATCTGTTCGTTATTAGCCGAGTTTAATGCGATACGGGGCTGCGGCTGCCAGGAAAGAAAACATCTCGGCGCTGTGGCCTCGTGGCGCTGGAATCAAAGCGAGGTGTGCGTGTGTGTCTTTAGCGTCTCAAGTGTGCACAATATACTGAATCAGTGGGCAGCACCGGGGCATACCATTAAAGGGGCATTTCCACCCAGTCTGTGGGCAGAGGAGTGGCGGCCGGCAGCTCCAGCGTCACCACTGAGCAGGCACCGTCAAAGCTGAAAGAAATCGGCAGTGCCAGAGTCCGTCACTAGATGGCAGTGTTGTACTTTGAGTGCCGAGCTGACTGCAATTCAGAGTCCAGGGGAGGGGCGCATTGCATCAGCTCGGCTATCTTTCACTCTGATTGGCTGTTGGCGTCGAGGACATGCGCCGCACAAACAGCTCGGGGCAAAGGCAGCTCAGGACACGGCGGCAGGAAAACTCTCGAGGTGTGCCGGGGGTCCTCGTCACGACAATAAAAATCAGATTAGAGGGACAGGCCGGAATGCGGGCTGCAAGGGAGCTTTGTGTAGTGAAAGAAAGAAAGAAAGAAAGAAAGAAAGAAAGAAAGAAAGAAAATCTTCAAATTTGAATTGAACTTTATTAAGCAGTACTCAACAAATCATTTACAATATCGAAAGTAAAGCAAACAAAGTAAACCCCAACTAAAACCCCCAAAAACAAAACAATCCTTAAGAAAGAAAGAAACATTGGATGACAATACTGAACTCATACGGAGTTAACTCAACTTATATTAATGTTAAGAAGAAATTGAAGTTTTATTTATATGGCACAATTAAAACAAAGGCGCTACACAAAGGGGGGAATCAGATAAGGGGGCAGCAGAGAGGACGGCCAGGGGGTGCCTGATGTTTCAAGGGAACTTTGTGTAGTAAAAGACAGAGAAAAATTGTTAGAGGGCGCCGTTGAGCTCATCTGGACTTACAGTTGTGCTTGAATGTAATATTCATGTAATATTCGATCATTTTCCTCAATAAATAAATGACCAAGTATAATATTTTTGCCTCATTTGTTTAACTGGTTTCTCTTTATCCGCTTTTAGGACTTGAGTGAACATCTGATGATGTTTTAGGTCATATTTATGGAGAAATATAGAAAATTCTAAAGGGTTCACAAACTTTCAAGCACAACTGTAACTTTGGTAATTAATAATGATAGTATTACAGCTTATTTATATAGCGCCTTTCCCTTGTTCAGTATAGAAATAAATAGAAAGGAAGAAAGGTTAGATATTGCTGTTGAACTCATATGCACTTAAAGTGATACTAATAATATTAAGAAGAAGAAGAAGTTTTATTTATACAGCAGAATGGAGTCTGAAGAAGGGTCACTGATGTCTCAAGTGAATGTCATGAGTTAGAGGGCGCTGTTGAGCTCATCTGGACTTAACTCAGGTAATAATAATAATAAATAATAATAATAATAATAATAATATGGTTGTGAACAATAATTGCATAATTGAAGCCAACCGGCCACATGACCAGATGTCGTTCTCGATGACAAAACAAGAAGTGATGTCTCCTCATCGACGTTGTCGGTTTAGATGACACGAATGTCTTAGTCTCGTCAAATACCAAGCCCTCGAGACGGAGATCTCACAAACGCAGGACACAAAGGCGTGTGTGTGGTTCCATTGTGATAAAAGCACTTGGAATGCCTCGACTGGGTCTGCTGAAATATCTGAATGATCTGCTGGGTGAAGTGAGCGCTTCCCAGGTGCAGAAGGTCACACCCATCAGAACTGCCCTCATACTTCATGAAGTCCTGGGCAGTGGGCAAGTAAGACCTAAGAAACCGGGTGGGCTCTCTTTAAAAAGCAACCTGCACAAACTGAGAAAAAAAAGCATCCAAATATATATAGAAGTCAATGTATGTATGTATGTGTGTGTGTGTGTATGCACTGTATTTATGATCCAGCATCACATCCGAATGGCTGGAGCAATTTCCATGAAACTTGGAACACGTTTCTCCTTGATCGACTAAACTGATACTGTAGGGCGAAATCAGCCCTAACCCACCTCCTTCTGGGTAGGGTGTGTGTGTGGGTGATATTGTGGTCTTGTATGCATGGTATCATCCAGTTGACACTCGGAATGACCACCAGAGGGCGCACTGGAGGTGACTGCCAGCATTCTGTATGTTTGAGCGCCACTGTGCCCACCTGTTGCTTTTGAAATTATATAGAGTTGACCAGGTTGGCATCCCAACTTCTTTTGGGACTAGTTCTGTCTTTATGACTCAAACAGTTATATATATATATATATATATATATATATATATATATATATATATATATATATATATATATATATATAGATTGTAACAATCTTACAGTCTTGTATGTATGTTATCATCCAGTTAAAACTCGGAACGACCACCAGAGGGCGAACTGGAGGTTACTGTCAGCATTCTGTAAGTTTGAGTGCCACCGCACCCACCTGTTGCTTTTGAAATTAAATAGACTTGGCCAGGTTGGCAACCAAACTATTTTTTGGACTTGTTATGTCTTTGTGTCTCGAACAGCCATGGCAACAAGCCCGGACACAGACAGGCAGACACCGATAAGTCCAACACACACAAGTTTATTTACATGAAGTTCACAAAGCAGTCCTGCTCAGCACACAGTGCCACTGCACCAATCACCCTTAAGTTCAGGCCTTCCAATGGATCTCCACGTCTTCCACCACTTCTGTTCCTCCTTCCTGAGCTTTGTCCTCTTCTTCCCGACTCCTGATGATCTTCCTGCGGCACTTCCTGGTGTGGTGAAAGTGCCACATAGCACCCGGAAGCATATATATATATCTATATCTTATATATAAAGCAGACTGTAATAATCTAACAGTCTTGTATGTATGTTATCATCCAGTTGACACTCAGAATGGCCACCAGAGGGCGCACTGGAGGTGACAGCCAGCATTCTTTATGTTTGAGCGCCACCATGCCCGCCCCAGTTGTGTTTCAAATTAAATAGAGTTGGTCGATTCCGAGCATCAACTGAATGATAATATACATACAAGACCGCAAGACAAGCACATTAGTGAGTCTTCATTGTTTGTTAATTTATTATTATTTTTAAAATTGTGTTTTTTTAATCATATTTTTCTCAAACAAAATAAAAAAAAAAAAACTTTATATATTTTTATATATATATATATTGTCACACGCGTGCGCATGGGAACCAGCTGAAGGGCCTAAACACTAGTCATTCTACGCCAGGCCAGGGGGTGGCGGAGTGTACTGACTTTCTCTCTCAGTCCCTTGCACACCTTTCCCGGGATATCCCGCCTGTTGCCGGCCCCAAGGATGATGTCACTTCCGGTCACAAGGACACCACTCCCAGTTCCGGCATAGATGACGTCACTTCCCTTCCAGCCCTTTAAAACTGCCATCTTGCCTGAGTACAGGCAGTTCTGTTCTGGACTCTGAACTAAGCACATCGTGCTATTTACAACTACTTTCGCAGCCGATTCAATTATACGGGTGGCTGCCCCAAATCTTTATGATGTCTCCAACTCATTCTTATCACAATATATATATATATATATATATATGTATATATATATGTATTTCATATGTTGTCATGGCCAGGTCACCCATAATATACATTTGGGGAGGCAGCCATGCAACCCCATTAAATGAAAGTAACACTAAAGTTTTGCATTTTGCTAAAGTAAAACCGTTGGCCAGTCCCGCCTCAACAGAAAGAAGGCAAACAGTCACTACAGGTTTTCCAAACACTTGAGAAGTGAAGGCCGGACGACAATTTCAGGCAGCTCAGGAGCTCCTTCCATGTTCAAGTTCCTGGTCCAAATGAGACGTGGTACTCTGGGTACGCCCCTTCTTATTGGGTCCCAACAGGAGGGGCGGGGCGTTCTCTAGGCTCAGAGGGTGGTGTCAGTTGCCGGGACTTTTTTCGGTACTGTGTATGTCAGAGAGAGAGAGAGAGAGTGGTCAGCAATGGTCCCTCCTGCTGGTCTGGGGTGGAATTGCTTCCTCTGCTTTAGCCCTGAGTGAGATTCCCCAGGTGCACGTTGGTGACAGCGTGTATATATATATTTTTTTTATTGGTATTGGATTATTGCCAACTGTTCTGCAAGTCCAGAATTTCACTGCACGGCGTCCATTTTGAAGCGGCGCACATTCATTGACTTGATCAGCTGCTGTCCGTCTGAGATGCTCCAGCGGTGACTTTGTCTCTGGCAGGCCGTCCCCATTTTATCTGAACTCTCTGCTTCCTGCCTATTAAGCAACTTCCAGCCTGATTATGAAAGAAATGACCCACAGGGAGAGTCACGTGCCCATTTCCTCGATCCTCTTTATGATTCTGAGAGCTCTTCTATTTTTTTCCTTACCCCTAAGTCTTCACTGTGGTAGTGAAAAGCAATGGCAGCTCAGCCCAATGACTTGACCCCTTTCAAGGTGAGGCCAGTGGGGCCTTCTCTGCACAGGTGGTGCCAAATCTCCAGATGCTACATCCCATCCACTGCAGCCACCCCCACTTTCTACTGTAAGCAAAGCCACCGCTATGGTAATCCCAGCAACGCAAAACAGGAGAAAACATTCACGCCAAAGAAGATCTGCTTTCAAAATGTTAGCAAATGTTGTAAAGCAAGCAGTTGGAATATGCCGGGTCAGGGTGGAAAATCTTATCCATACCGGCATAAATCCGCCTCGCAGTTTGGCAGCTCCGGCACGGGTCGCTGACAGCTGAAACTGCACAGTCACCATTTCCGGCCCCTGCCGTTCACTTGTGATCTTTTCCAAGCGCTGATAAGACGCGTGCAGGCCAGCCAGAGACATCCGTGGGGACAAGCACTCGCTGGCACACTCCCCATGCCATCCAGGGTGAGTGAGTTCTGCCCCTCCTATCCTGAAAATCAGGCAATCAGGCAACCTATCATTTATATAGCGCCTTTCATGGTACACACACACTTGCAGGATGACTGGGCTAATTAAACGTTCAGAAGTTGTGCTGGAACTGCTTATGTACGCCCCGTGAGTTGGCGTTCACCTCAGAAGATAATGAAATGGCAGCAAATAATATGGAAAGTGAGAGGTCAGAAATGGAGGTGCCATGGGGGTGGGAAAGAAGTGACATACATGCCTTAAAGAAATAATATTCCCAGGGTACCAGCTTTTCAGGTACGCACCCCAATTCTCCATCCCACATGCTGCACATCAGTTGAATAAAAGCATTGTGTAAAAAAAATAGGCAGACTAGCATTTGTAGCTTCAGTTTGTGTCAAGGGAGGGTCTCAAGTGAGGTGGCATGACATGGCATCTCCCACCACAGCCAATTCAAGCGTTTCCTGAGAGTGGTGTGAAAATCTCAACCTTGCTTTGGGTTTCCTGGCATGGACGCATGCCATTCTTTCCCACCAAACCTACATCCCCAACATGCCCTGTGCCAAGTATTGTGTGGCATAAATCTGGGCAGACCCACATTTTTTTGTCAATGGTAAGTGTTCAATTAATTCTTGGAATGGAGAAAAAGAATGAACCTTGTAACTTAGTGATAGTTGGTGCCAGGGTCAGCTCTACAAGAACTTGGCACTCCTCCGGGTGTGGGAGGGGGGCATTTAGGCAATTCTCATAGATGTAGGCATTGGCATTGGGGTGGGTTGCTGATGTACACATGCAACTCGTGGGAAACGCCAAGGGGATCAACAAGCTTACATCTGTTGTGCGACTCGTATGAAAGTCATAGGGGGCCCTGGTCCCACGACTCATTGATGCCCCCCACCCCAAAACCACTTTTCATGTACTAATAGGTATAGCAATTGCCTTCATGACTTTGTGGTTTGGGTGCAACGCTTTTACTTTTGGCTATTGCAACTAAAAATCCATAGGTGGCGCTGGTTGGCACTGAAGTTTTTGGGGTCTGGCATCTTTCAAACTGGCGTTCTACACACCAGAATTTCAAGGAGCTGTCAGGAATGGTGTGAAGGGCTAGTAAAAGATGATTGATGGTGGGTGGCTGACAATCACATACAATTCACAAGAGACCCCAAAGGGGACAGAACGCTCTTTGAGTTTACAGCTACTCATGACTAATTAGAAAGTCAAAGGGAGACCCCCACAGCCCTACCAACTGATTTGTGAAGAATCCTGTGGACACAAAAATACTGGAGTTAGAGGCAAATGGGGAGAATTGTGGAAGAAAATGGATGGGCACTTGGAAATGGGGGGATCCATGGGGATGGGAGCCCATGGTCACAGCATGGCTTTTTCCTTGACATGCTGTCAATATGTGTCCCTCCATCCCCATGTGACCCCTGTAGTGGGGTTCAAGGTGAAAATGGTGAGAATTGTGGAAGGAAATGGTTGGGCCCTTGGGGAAGGGGGACCAATAGGGATGGGGAAGCCACAGTCACAGCATGGCTTTATCATTAACATGAAATCACCATAGGCGCCATTATCATGGAGCCCCTCAGCCCCATGGGCCTATCTGTAGTGGGGGTGAGAATTGTGCAAGGAAGTAGATGGGCCCTTGGGGATGACGGGCCCACAGTGACAGCGTGACTTTAATATGGACTTGTGGCCATTGTGCCTCTCCCCCCCACTCCACATACCGCAACTGTGGGCCCCCTCACCCCATTGACCCAGAGGTCAAGGAGCTGTCAGTTGACCTAACCAGAGTTATTGTTATTATGGCATCACCCCTGATCATTTGAACCTCATCAAGGTCTTCAAAATTCTCAAACACAGATTGTTATTTATTTTTTTATTTAATTAATTAATTGCTTAATCAATTTTTTTGTAGTTTATTATAGCCTGGTGATAAGAACAGGCCACTCGGCCCAACAAGACCACCTATCCCGTTCACTGAGATTGTCAAGTGTAACATCAAGTTGAGATTAGTCCTACTCTTCACGTCACTCATTCCACGTGTCTATGGTTCTTTGCATGAAAAAAAAAAAACGTTTTAGCCTATCGACGCTTAACAAGTTTTCAACTGTGACCCCACTTTCCAGTTGAATAATTCATCTTCACCTGGCATCTACTGTTCTTTCCTGCATTTACGTATTTCGTTTAACTCACCAATTAATGCAATGTGCAGGTTCAACTCCTTCTGTCATTCCTCTTTGTGCTTAGCCCCTGAGATGCTTTTCCTTCTTGCTGTCTTATGTTTGAGTGTTTCTGACATTAAGCCGAGGGTAAACATGGGAATATTTTGTGCCACAACTGGCCTGGACTGGTTTCTACTCCTTCCCTATGTTCTCATTGAAGAACTCATTTTTAAAGTGCAAGCCGAGGTCCAGTGTTCTAATTTCTTTCGTGATGTCCCTCTTAACACCCATCCAGCTCCGTCTGTCATTCCTCTTTATTCTTAGCCCTTGAGATGCTTTTCACTGGGCTGTCTTCTGTTTGAAGTGTTTCTGACATTAAGCCGAGGGTAAACATGGGAATATTTTGTGCCACAACAGGCCTAGACTGGTTTCCAACCCGTTAAAGAACTCACTTTTAAAGTGCCAGCTGAGGTCCGGTGTTCTAATGTCTTTCATGATGTCCCTCTTAACACCCTTCCAGCTCCTTCTGCCATTCCTCTTTGTTCCTGTCCCATATAATCAGCCTACCTTCCCTGGACTTTCTCGAGTGCTAATTTGTATGTTTTTGTAATATGGAGATCAAACAAAACCAGATGCAGTACTGCAGGTGGGTACTCACCAGTAAGTTATAAGAACTTGAACATAACCTCCCTTGACTTGTATACAACTCCCTCAAGGCGCTATATAACTTAACACCTTATGAGCTCTCTCTCGATAGCTCCTGCCTACTGTCTGGATGTAGATGGTGATGAGCCCACTGTGACTCCCCGGTCCTTCTCATAAGTTGAACTTCCAAGTTTCCGACTCCCAATTGCTTATTCAAATCTGACACTTCCTACGTGTAATTCCTTATATTTTCTGTAACTGTTTACATTACATTTTCCAATTATTTATTCTTTGTATTTTTTTCTTATCTTCTTGTAAAGAACTTTGTGCTACATACTGTACCTTGAATGGAAGTGTCCCATACTAATGAATGTTGCTCTTGTTCAGAATTCGTAAAAATGAAATCACATACTTGAGGATACCAACTGGAGACTAAGGGAACTGCACTGGAGTCTGAAGCCATGAAGCCGAGGTGGGGATCTCAGTTGAATCGGATGCTCTGACAAGTGCTAGAAAGTGTCTCCAGGAGACTTCAATGATGGACTGCATGGACTCCTCCTTGTGTGTTTCATTAGCTTACTGCCAAATTGCTGTAGGCCAGAGTGGGCCGCGTCACATGTTTCCTTCCTTCCTTTTCTGAGGACCGTGTGGCATGTTCACCAAAACCCGAGTTGCCTGTGACTGGCGGACATCCCAGTTGGGCTCACATCCCAAGCCGTTTCTGGATAGAATTCAAACCTTCGCTTTAGTGTCATTCTGGACCTCAGCACTTGGGCTAGTCATAGCGACTCTTCGAAAAATTGTGACAATTACTTCCATTTGCATTTTTCTTTGTGTTTCCATTCATCCAAATGGCACAGAAGAGCGCAGAAAGTCTCTCGGGATGATCATCAGCCAGCGTTTGGAACTCACAGTAGAGATGAAGCTGCCCGCTTTATCAACTGGAAGTCATCTCGGCTCTTCTGGATGTGAAACACGCGGCGGAAGCTTCCGTTCCAAGGCTTGTAAACAGCCAGCCGCCCGCCCGGACGTTTCACTTCCACATGTGCTGAGGCGGCGGCCGCCGTCTGTTTATCCTAAAGAGGCTTATGAACAGCCGTCCTGCGGTGATGGGACACACGTGGGGGGTACGACGTTCACAGGACAGAATCAAATGGAGGGGCACCTGCACCTGGGAATGGGCATCTGCTGTGGAAAGATCATCCATACATTCATTCATTCAGGAAACAATAAAAACTTAAATAAACAACAGAATGAATGAATGATGAGTGAGCAAACTATCTATCTATTATATAGTGCCTTTCACTCTATCTATCTATCTATCTATCTATCTATCTATCTATCTATCTATCTATCTATTATATTGTGCCTTTAACATCTATCTATCTATCTATCTATCTATCTATCTATCTATCTATCTATCTATCTATTATATAGTGCCTTTCACATCTATCTATCTATCTATCTATCTATCTATCTATCTATCTATCTATCTATCTATCTATTATATAGTGCCTTTCACTCTATCTATCTATCTATCTATCTATCTATCTATCTATCTATCTATCTATCTATCTATCTAGTGCCTTTCACATTGATTTATCAGTTTGCCTTTCCACAACACTTCTCGTGCTTTCCTCCCATTCTCCATGGTGGCTCCGTTCACATCGGCTCCTTTGTTCCCCTTCTTATTTGAGGTGCTCGATTGCGGCGGTGGGCACGTAGGCCCCCCAGCAGTCACTGGATCCCTTCAGGACTGCGCTGGCAGGACTTGTGCTCTTTTTCTGTTTCCTTCACACTGCTCTGCTCTTCTCAGATGTTTGCCTCCACTTTGTGTTTTCCCCTCTCTGTGATTTCAGTGACCCCTCTTAGTCACGTTGCTGTCACTTGTGTTTTGCCATTGGCACATCATGTCTCAATTGTGCCCTTTGCCTTCGCTCAAGCCCCTCTCTCCCCACACACTCTCTGACATTCCCCAGATGCCCAGATGCCGGCCCACTGCGCTGATAAGACCCCAGGAGAGCAGCAGCACCTCATGGCTTTATCTCCCGAGGTGCCAGCTGGGATTTCTGAAAGTCGCCTCTTTAGCTCAATTATCTCAATTACAGCTCGAAGTGCTTTGACGTCAGGGCCTCCCAGGAGGTGCCGTGGCTTCTCCTCGCTGCCGTCCCACCCGAGTAGCCCCCTCTGTGTTGTGTTAATTAATGTCACAGAATGCTCTGTTCCTTTCTCCTTATCCCAAAGCGCGTAATTCTCCACATCTGTCAGGACGCTCCTTCCAAACAAAACATGGAGATCAGAACTGATGTGTCAGCCACGGCTCTACTCGTGTGAAGGCAATGCATGGCAAATGAGAGGAGAACAGGGGCTTCAGAGAAACCAAAAGATGTCACATTTGAAATCAAGTGTCCTAGGATGGTATGTACTCGAGGTCTGTGCCATCTTCACTGGGTGTCTGATGCACTCTCTGGCACCACAACACAAATGGAGCCCCTCTGGTGAGCCCCTCAGAATCAAATGGATTAAATTATAAAGGGATGCATGGAACCAAAAAAATAACCTCAGGTGCAGATTTGTGGGCTTGGAAACTCAGCACATTCTTTTCATTTTACATTAAAGAGCTTTGACAAGGAAGCCCCTCTAAAGGCACTATATAGGGTCACACTTTGATCAAAGTATTGATGCGCTGTGAGACCCCCTGTGAGCCACTTGACCTGTCAGAGCTCTCGTTATAAAACTAATGGAAACCTTTGGACTACCCTGACTGGCACTCACCCTCTGAAGATGTTGTTCCCACCTTGCTTCCTGGGATTGGCTCTAGCAGCCCCCCACACCTTGCCCCGGAAGAGTGGGTTTAGAAAATGATTTGGAAAGGCTTGGGTCGGGTGGCACATGAGGGACCCACTTGAATGCCAGCTTAGTCGCCACACTGTGACACGAGTGATCCTGTTTGCATCCGCAAGATGTGTCGGCTTAGGTGGTGACTCTGGTGCTGGTGTGTGAGAGAGACTGTGTGTGTGTGCATGTGTGTGCATGTGTGTGTGTGCGTGTGTATATGTGTGTGTGTATATGTGTGTGTGTGTGCATACGTGTACATGGGTGTGCAAGTGTGTGTGCGTGTGTGTGTGTGTACATGGGTGTGCAGGTGTGTGTGTGTATGTGTGTGTGTGTGTGTGTGTATGCATGTGCAAGTGTGTGTGTGTACGTGTGTGTGTGTGTGTGTACATGGGTGTGCACGTGTGTGTGTATGTGTGTGTGTGCGTGTGTGTGTGCGTGTGTGTGTGTACATGTGTGTGCAGGTGTGTGTGTGTACGTGTGTGTGTGCATACGTGTGTGTAAATGTATGTGTGTATGTGTGTGTACGTGTGTATGTGTATGTGTGTGTACGTGTGTGTGCACGTGTGTGTAAATTGGTGTGCAGGTGTGTGTGTGCGTGTGTGTGTGTACGTGTACATGGACATACAATTGTGTGTGTACATGGGTGTGCAATTGTGTGTGTGCATGTATACATGGTTGTGCAGGTGTGTGTGTGTGTACATGTGTGTGCGCATACGTGTGTGTACAAAGTACATGTATGTGTGTGTGTGTACGTGTGTGGTGTGCACGTGTGTGTAAATTGGTGTGCATGTGTGTGTGTGTACATGGGTGTACAAGTGTGTGTGTGTACGTGTGTGTGTGCGTGTGTGTGTGTACATGGGTGTGCAGGTGTGTGTGTGTACATGGGTGTACAAGTGTGTGTGTGTACGTGTGTGTGCATGTGTGTGTGTACATACGTGTGTGTACAAAGTACATGTATGTGTGTATGCGTGTGTACGTGTGTATGTGTATGTGTGTGTAGGTGTGTGTGTGTGTGTCTGTGTATGTGTGTGCGTGTGTGTGTGTGCGTGTACTCGTATGTGTGTCTTTGTGTGCAGGTGTGTATGTGTATGTCCATTCTCGTCTGTGTGTGTGTGTGTGTAATGGAAGAGCGCTCAAAAAATCAACAACAACCAAAGAAGGTGTAAAGCCTGTGTCAGGAGAAATGCCTCACCCAAGGCAGCCTAACCCAAACTTTACAAGGCAGGCTTCGGCCTACTCAGGCCCCAAAGGTGGTTTTGTTTATGTCAAAGTACTTTATAGTGTCTAATCTTTTATTTCACAGCTTTACTAGGTCTATGATCTATTATATAGCGCCTTTCCTGTCTAAGCATGTATATATTGTGCAGTATCGTGCCTTTCCTATTTATCTATAATCTTTCATGTAGCAACTGTACCATTTGTCTATAACATATTATACAGCAGGTCTCCTGTCTACGTATCTCTGTAGTGGCTTTTTACGTATACTGTGTTGTATAGCGCCTTTAATCTGTCAATAATCCTTTATATATTGCCTTTCCTGTCTCACTATCTGTGTATTATACAGTACTTGCTGCGTGTGACCACCTGCAGACCCCTCTAGCAGGCATCAGCTGACTCTTAAGAATGACCACCAAGGGCAGGGGATGTGGACCCACCTGTGCTTGCTGTCCCCCCGGGCTTTCATAAGAAGACACTGGAGATACCAAAGCTTAGCCGTCCTGTTAATCTTCATCTTATGAAAATCCCTCCAGAGAGACAGACAACGTGTTCAGTGGCAACTTCAAGCCTTGATCTCCATTGCTGAGGTGTTTCACTTGCACGTTGTTGAGCTGCTGAGTTTGCTTTGTTTCGCCGTTGTGTCTCTTTGTCGGTGTTATTAGCATGATGGTGTTATGGCGTGGTGGCGTTTGCTGCTCACAGATCTTTCATAGCAAGTGGCAAAATAATGTAAAAGTGCGTGTAGGCGCCATCTAGTGGCTGTGGTTGAGCGTGAGCAGAGGGGACTGCTCCATACACACACACACACCCACACACACAAACACACACACACACACACACACACAGAGGTATTTCAGTTATGTATGTCTAAAGGTGCCTTCCTATGTGTTTGTAATCTGTTTCATAACAGCTTTAATATTAGTCTATAATGTATGATCTAGTGCCTTTCCTGTTTACGTGTATATGTATTAAACAGTATAGTGCCTTCCTGAAGTATCTATATTTATTATATAGCACATTTTATATCTGTCCATAATCGATTATATAGTGCTTTTCCTATTTATCTAAATTTATTATACAGCACATTTTACATCTGTCCTTAGTTGATCATATAGTGCCTTTAATAATTAAGTATAAATGTATTAAACAGTATAGTGCTTTACATACTGTATGTGTCTATATCTACTATACAGCATGTTTTATATCTGTCCATAATGTATTATATCGAGCCATACATATTTATCTATATTTATTATATAACACATTTTATATCTGTCTATAATCTTTTATATAGAGCCTTACATATGTATATATATTTATTATATAGCACATTTTATACTGTAGATAGATAGATAGATAGATAGATAGATAGATAGATAGATAGATAGATAGATAGATAGATAGAGTGAAAGGCACTATAAAATAATAGATAGATAGATAGATAGATAGATAGATAGATAGATAGATAGATAGATAGATAGATAGATAGATAGATAGAGTGAAAGGCACTATAAAATAATAGATAGATAGATATGAAAGGCACTATATAATAATAGTTAGATGAAAGGCACTATATGAGTGATAGATAGATAGATAGATAGATAGATAGATAGATAGATAGATAGATAGATAGATAGATAGATATGTGAAAGGCACTATATGAGTGATAGATAGATAGATAGATAGATAGATAGATAGATAGATTATTAATTCTCATACTCCAGCAGCAGCATACTGATAATAACAATATTAAATATCAGAGTGATAACAATGCAGGTATAACAGACAATAACTTTGTATAATGTTAACGTTTACCCCCCAGGTGGAACTGAAGAGTCGCATAGTGTGGGGTCTCCTCAGTCTGTCAGTGGACCAGGATGGTGACAGCAGTCTGTCTCTGAAGCTGCTCCTCTGTCTGGAGATGATCCTGTTCAGTAGATGCAGTGGATTCTCCATGATTGACAGGATTCTGCTCAGCGCCCGACGCTCTGCCACGGATGTCAAACTGTCCAGCTCTGTGCCTACAGTAGAGCCTGCCTTCCTCACCAGTTTGTCCAGGCGTGAGGTGTTCCTCATCTTTATGCTGCCTGCCCAGCACACCACCACGTAGAAGAGGGCGCTTGCCACAACCGTCTGATAGAACATCTACAGCATCTTATTGCAGATGTTGAAGGACGCCAGTCTTCTAATGAAGTATAGTCGGCTCTGTCCTCTCTTTCACAGATCATCAGTATTGGCAGTCCAGTCCAGTTTATCATCCAGCTGCACTCCCAGGTATTTATACGTCTGCACCCTCTGCACAGTCACCTCTGATGATCACAGGGTCCATGAGGGGCCTGGGCCTCCTAAAATCCACCAGCAGCTCCTTGGTCTTGCTGGTGTTCAGGTGTAAGTGGTTTGAGTCGCACCATTTAACAAAGTCCTTGATTAGGTTCCTATATTCTGTAATAAAGCACACACAAGTATAAAGGCCTGGTCACACACACATGAATAGAAGGCAGCTAAAGGGCTCATGGGGTGAGGAAAATCGCATGCCAGGCCAGAGGGTGATGAGGTGTACTCATCCTTTCTCTCTTTCCACTGCAGACCCGTAATGGGAAATCCCGCCTGGCCTCGATGAAATCACTTCTGGTCCCAATGACACAACTACCAGTTCCAGCCCTGAAAACAGCACTTCCGGTCTTTTGTGTGTGTGTGTGTTTTTTGGGGGGCTGATGACGTCTTTTCCGGGCCCGACGATACAAATTCTGGTTCTAGGCCTGAAAACAGCACTTCGGTCACGGCTCTGAGGACGTCACTTTCTTTCCGGTCCCGACAATGCAAGTTCTGGTCCCGGGCCCCAGTAACAGGCCCAAGGATGTCACTTCCAGTCCTGATGACGTCACTTCCGGCCCTGATCATGAACCTTCTGGTCCCGCCCCTTCGATGATGACATCACTTCCTTTTTCCATTCCTTAAAAGCCACCATCTTTGCCTCAGCCTGACAATTCTGTATTGGACTCAAACCTGTACACAACTGTACACCATTTCATCCAATTTTGCAGCCAGGAAACAATATACGGGTGGCTGCCCCACACCTTTTTATGGGTGCTGTCTCTTTGTGTGACAATAGGTACAGAATACAAAGCAAAGTTGGTTCCATGGGAAAGGGGGGCAAAGCGAGAATAGAAGAGGCGAGATTAACAGGATTGGACATACTAGGCTACTTAACACGCAATTCAAGACAGGGCAGCGTCAGTCTGTGGGTCACGTAATCGACTAGAACGTGGATTATTAGGGTGCGTGGAGTACAAATTACAAGGAGGTCAACATTTGAAATCCTTGGGAATGGGTAAAGTGGCGCTCGAGCGATTATTAAGGAAAGGAGATGGGTGTAAAGAGATTCATAGATCCATATTCAGTTATTTCAAAAACTACAAGGTTATTTGAGAGAATCTAATTGGAGATGTGGGGATTTCGAGTCACAGTCTGTGTTTTGTTTTCGCTTTCTGCATCCCAGTCCAGACCAGTAGGTGGCAGTAATGTGCCTTAAGTTGGTTTGCCAACCGCCATTAAATAAAAGAAGAAGAAGAAACAAGGGAAGAGAAAATGAAACAAAAGAGGATCGGAGGTTAAAGGATGGGGAGGAAGGAAGGAGCGGAAGTGAGCCGGAGAGAGAGAGATATGGGGCAGGTGGACAGTAATGGAGCCCCAGGAAGTAGAACGGGTTGTTTACGGGGATCACTCCAGTTGAGCAACCATTGTCCTCTGACCAGGTGGAGCCAGCGACTGGCAGTGGTGGGAGGGTTAATTTGATGACGGAGTCCCAGGAGGTGGGGTCAAAGTGATGTCACAGCTACTGGATTGTCCTCCTGGTTATGAAGTGTTGATTTGTGGGTGGAGATCCAGGAGACAGGACCACCCTGATGTCACTGCTACTGGAGTCTCCCTCTGGCTAGTAAAGGTCTTTCTGGGGATGGAGTCCCAACAGGTCGGACCACCCTGATGTCACAGCTACTGGATTTTCTTTCTGGCCATTAAAATTTAATTTGTGGGTGGAGACCCTGGAGACAGGACCACCCTGATGTTAATAGTACTGCAGTCTTTCTCTGGCTAGTAAAGGTCATTTGGGTGATGGAGTCCCAAGAGGCAGGACCACCCTGACGTCACAGCTTCTGGAGTCTCCTTCTGCCCATTAAAAGTTCATGGGTGGAGACCCTGGAGACAGGACCACCCTGATGTCACTGCTACTGGAGTCTCCCTCCGGCTAGTAAAGGTCTTTCTGGGGATGGAGTCCCAACAGGCCGGACCACCCTGATGTCACAGCTACTGGATTTTCTTTCTGGCCATTAAAATTTAATTTGTGGGTGGAGACCCTGGAGACAGGACAACCCTGATGTTAATAGTACTGCAGTCTTTCTCTGGCTAGTAAAGGTCATTTGGGTGATGGAGTCCCAAGAGGCAGGACCACCCTGACGTCACAGCTTCTGGAGTCTCCTTCTGCCCATTAAAAGTTCATGGGTGGAGACCCTGGAGACAGGACCACCCTGATGTCACTGCTACTGGAGTCTCCCTCCGGCTAGTAAAGGTCTTTCTGGGGATGGAGTCCCAACAGGCCGGACCACCCTGATGTCACAGCTACTGGATTTTCTTTCTGGCCATTAAAATTTAATTTGTGGGTGGAGACCCTGGAGACAGGACCACCCTGATGTTAATAGTACTGCAGTCTTTCTCTGGCTAGTAAAGGTCATTTTGGGGATGGAGTCCCAAGAGGCAGGACCACCCTGACGTCACAGCTTCTGGAGTCTCCTTCTGCCCATTAAAAGTTCATGGGTGGAGACCCTGGAGACAGGACCACCCTGCTGTCACTGCTACTGGAGTCTCCCTCTGGCTAGTAAAGGTCTTTCTGGGGATGGAGTCCCAACAGGCCGGACCACCCTGATGTCACAGCTACTGGATTTTCTTTCTGGCCATTAAAATTTAATTTGTGGGTGGAGACCCTGGAGACAGGACCACCCTGATGTCAATAGTACTGCAGTCTTTCTCTGGCTAGTAAAGGTCTTTTTGGGGATGGAGTCCCAACAGGCCGGACCACCCTGACATCACTGCCACTGGATTTTCCTCCTGTTTATGAAGTGTTGATTTGTGGGTGGAGCTCCAGGAGGTGGGGCCACCCTGACATCACTGCTCCTTCTCTGATTGTATAAATGAGCTGAGAAGGCTCAGGAGCAGGAGATCCTTCATTTTTTCTGGAGTTGGGAAGTCCTGCTTTCTGTGTGGATTTACTGATTTGGTTCTTTTCCTGAATTTTGCTTTTGATTGCCTTTTAGGGAACTTCTCGTGTCCATTATTACTCTTTTGAGTTTCTCTTTTGCTCTTTTTGTAAATAAATCCTTGCAGATTCCTGTTTGCCCTTTTTATTACACATCCCGGGGTTTATGGTTATCCTCCTCTTTTTTCTTTTTAATATATTTGGTGTTATCTTGCCACCTCCTCATTTTTGGGGCCTGCTCCCGCTGAAGCCAGCTGATCATAATTGGGACCTGGCTGAGTGCCGGTGAGGCTCTGCTGGACACACCAGTGGAGATTCTGCCCTGGTTTGTCACTGTGAACACTCCTTACCATAACATCGGGGACAATGAGTTACGTAGAAGTGAGGTCCTGAGGCCCAGAGTGCAATCATTTCTACGTGCAGAAGCCTTGCAGGAACAGTGCAACACACTCCAGGGCCAGTAGAGGGCATTTTAGAGAACATTCTAGAGAAATCTCTGAGCAATCCTCTGGTGTAGTTCTAGGCATGTGTGTTGAAAAGATGATATGATATGAAAGGCACTATATAAAACATATGTTAGACACAAACAAGCAGAACTACTGCGTTTTCTGATATGTGTGTCGTCTCCCCCCCAACCTTTGGCTAACCCGTTTAATCCAATCTCCCCTCCGTCACTGAAACCGAGTTTTTACCCAATGGACAGGATGTGGTTTTAACACTCAGATGAATTCCACTCGGCTCTGCAGGGACGGACGCGGAGCTAACAAGTCCTCATTCATGACTTCCCTTGCCGTTGCTGAGCCCCTCACAGCTGACACACGCAAAAATGTGGAGCTTCAGCCAATTTCAACACATTCCTTCAACTGGCCCTCAACAATGGCTCCATTACGAGATCTCGCTGGATAAAACACTGAAAATAAACACCGGGGGGCGCATGTGCGTGTGCCTGTGTCCAGAGGTGTTGTTATCTTTGAAACGAAACTCCCACCTCCACGGGCAGCTGGCAGGTTCAAACAGTAAAGACTTGTGGAGAGTCACCCATGAGGGTCTCCGCGACCAGCGGCCTTCACATTCCTGTCAGGATCACCTCGGCATGGTGGTTTAGCAGGCAGCCCACGAGCACCACTTCCGAACTCAGCAGTCATTGGCAGAGACCCTGGTAAGCACATTCTTAGGGGGTCGGGGGACGGAAACACAATGGAGAGGCGAGTGCAGCCATGAGCACGGCCACACGAGAGGGGGACATGTCAGCTGGGGGGCTTCTGTGAAAGTGCAAGGGTTAGACTGTCACAAATACGAGGGGAAAGTAAACTAAGAAATCTAAAATATGCCAAAAATAAGGGGAAGATCGAATGTTTGTGGTGTGCCATCTGTTGGAAAGAAAAATGCAATGCACATTATTACTACAGATCTATCTATCTATCTATCTATCTATCTATCTATTATATAGTGCCTTTCACTCTATCTATCTATCTATCTATCTATCTATCTATCTATCTATCTATCTATCTATCTATCTATTATATAGTGCCTTTCACTCTATCTATCTATCTATCTATCTATCTATCTATCTATCTATCTATCTATCTATCTATCTATCTATATATCTATTTATTATATAGTGCCTTTCACTCTATCTATCTATCTATCTATCTATCTATCTATCTATCTATCTATCTATCTATCTATCTATTATATAGTGCCTTTCACTCTATCTATCAATCTATCTATCTATCTGTCTATCTATCTATCTACTCTATCTATCTATCTATCTATCTATCTATCTATCTATCTATCTATCTATCTATCTATCTATCTATCTATTATATAGTGCCTTTCTATCTATCTATCTATCTATCTATCTATCTATCTATCTATCTATCTATCTATCTATCTATCTATTATATAGTGCCTTTCACTCTATCTATCTATCTATCTATCTATCTATCTATCTATCTATCTATCTATCTATCTATCTATCTATCTATCTATATAGTGCCTTTCACTCTATCTATCTATCTATCTATCTATCTATCTATCTATCTATCTATCTATCTATCTATCTATTATATAGTGCCTTTCACTCTATCTATCTATCTATCTATCTATCTATCTATCTATCTATCTATCTATCTATCTATCTATCTATCTATTTATTATATAGTGCCTTTATATCTATCTATCTATCTATCTATCTATCTATCTATCTATCTATCTATCTATCTATCTATCTCATGCTCTCCTCCCGTTCTCCATGGTGGCTCCATTCACATCGGCTCCTTTGTTCCCCTTCTAATTTGAGGTGCTCGATTGCGGCGGTGGGCACGTAGGCCCCCCAGCAGTCACTGGATCCCCTCAGGACTGCGCTGGCAGGATTTGTGCTCTTTTTCTGTTTCCTTCACGCTGCTCTGCTTTTCTCAGATGTGTGCCTTCGCTTTGTGTTTTCCCCTCTCTGTGATTTCAGTAACCCCTCTTAGTCACGTTGCTGTTACTTGTGTTTTGCCATTGGGTGCTATCTTCCTAGTTGCTGTGTGTTGTGATGCGTATTGTCTGAGTTGGTGTTAGCGGTCGTTGTGTGTTTCGTGAATCACGCTGTGGTGGTCTCTCGGATGTGACTCTTTATTTGTCATTTGTGGTTTATGTTGCTCTGAGTTTATGACTGCATGTATTCTGAAGGATGATAGGGATGGAATGGCATTCCAGCTCAGATGATCTCTGTTCCCTGTCTCAGCCAGGCGGCTGTCATGAAATGCCATCACTGATGGAATGGCATCCAAGCAGGATTGGACATGAGACCCTTACCCAGTTGGGGGGCCAGTTTAATGATAGGACACGGGGAGACAGCCTTTCCAGACTATACTGTATGCTCCACCTATATGCTAGGTGGCAGTGCTCTTGAACCATTACACCCATGACTACGCCAGCAGAGAATATTGGGACCTGTAGTTCAATTTGGCAGGCCTCCTGGGTCCATTGGGTGATACCAGGGGGAGCTGAAGGGAAAGACCATCTCTACTTTGGGAGGCTCCCACCTGACCTGGAAGTGCCTCCACCTACAATGTCCTGGCACTGGAAGTGCTCCTGCGTCCAGGTTGAAAAGGAGGCTCTGGGAATTGGAGGATGAGGTGGAGGAGGAAAAGGACAAAAATGGCAATGCGCTCCTGCCAACCTTGAGGAGAAGTCTTAGTTGGGGTAATTTGTTAAAATGATATTTCTATTTGAACCTGAGACTGGAGTGTGGTCCAGTTGTGTGTGGTGTGCGAGGCTCCACTACACCCTCTACAGGTCACAGGATATACTGCATGTAGGAGATGAGACTGTATGTTGGGGTTTGAATTAATTGGTGAGGGCTTATGAAATTTGGAAGTTATCTATCTATCTATCTATCTATCTATCTATCTATCTATCTATCTATCTATCTATCATATAGTGCCTTTTATCTATCTATCTATCTATCTATCTATCTATCTATCTATCTATCTATTATATAGTGCCTTTCTATCTATCTATCTATCTATCTATCTATCTATCTATCTATCTATCTATCTATCTACAGTGGTGTGAAAAACTATTTGCCCCCTTCCTGATTTCTTATTCTTTTGCATGTTTGTCACACAAAATGTTTCTGATCATCAAACACATTTAACCATTAGTCAAATATAACACAAGTAAACACAAAATGCAGTTTTTAAATGATGGTTTTATTATTTAGGAGAAAAAAATCCAAACCTACATGGCCCTGTGTGAAAAAGTAATTGCCCCTTGTTAAAAATAACCTAACTGTGGTGTATCACACCTGAGTTCAATTTCCGTAGCCACCCCCAGGCCTGATTACTGCCACACCAGTTTCAATCAAGAAATCACTTAAATAGGAGCTGCCTGACACAGAGAAGTAGACCAAAAGCACCTCAAAAGCTAGACATCATGCCAAGATCCAAAGAAATTCAGGAACAAATGAGAACAGAAGTAATTGAGATCTATCAGTCTGGTAAAGGTTATAAAGCCATTTCTAAAGCTTTGGGACTCCAGCGAACCACAGTGAGAGCCATTATCCACAAATGGCAAAAACATGGAACAGTGGTGAACCTTCCCAGGAGTGGCCGGCCGACCAAAATTACCCCAAGAGTGCAGAGATGACTCATCCGAGAGGTCACAAAAGACCCCAGGACAACGTCTAAAGAACTGCAGGCCTCACTTGCCTCAATTAAGGTCAGTGTTCACGACTCCACCATAAGAAAGAGACTGGGCAGAAACGGCCTGCATGGCAGATTTCCAAAACACAAACCACTGTTAAGCAAAAAGAACATTAGGGCTCGTCTCAATTTTACTAAGAAACATCTCAATGATTGCCAAGACTTTTGGGAAAATACCTTGTGGACTGATGAGACAAAAGTTGAACTTTTGGAAGGCAAATGTCCGTTACATCTGGCGTAAAAGGAACACAGCATTTCAGAAAAGAACATCATACCAACAGTAAAATATGGTGGTGGTAGTGTGATGGTCTGGGGTTGTTTTGCTGCTTCAGGACCTGGAAGGCTTGCTGTGATAGATGGAACCATGAATTCTACTGTCTACCAAAAATCCTGAAGGAGAATGTCCGCCATCTGTTCGTCAACTCAAGCTGAAGCGATCTTGGGTGCTGCAACAGGACAATGACCCAAAACACACCAGCAAATCCACCTCTGAATGGCTGAAGAAAAACAAAATGAAGACTTTGGAGTGGCCTAGTCAAAGTCCTGACCTGAATCCAATTGAGATGCTATGGCATGACCTTAAAAAGGCGGTTCATGCTAGAAAACCCTCAAATAAAGCTGAATTACAACAATTCTGCAAAGATGAGTGGGCCAAAATTCCTCCAGAGCGCTGTAAAGACTCATTGCAAGTTATCACAAGCGCTTGATTGCAGTTATTGCTGCTAAGGGTGGCCCAACCAGTTATTAGGTTCAGGGGCAATTACTTTTTCACACAGGGCCATGTAGGTTTGGATTTTTTCTCCCTAAATAATAAAACCATCATTTAAAACTGCATTTTGTGTTTACTTGTGTTATATTTGACTAATGGTTAAATGTGTTTGATGATCAGAAACATTTTGTGTGACAAACATGCAAAAGAATAAGAAATCAGGAAGGGGGCAAATAGTTTTTCACACCACTGTATATATCTATCTATCTATCTATCTATCTATCTATCTATCTATCTATTATATAGTGCCTTTCATATCTATCTATCTATCTATCTATCTATCTATCTATCTATCTATCTATCTATCTATCTATCTATCTATTATATAGTGCCTTTCATATCTATCTATCTATCTATCTATCTATCTATCTATCTATCTATCTATCTATCTATCTATCTATCTATCTATTATATAGTGCCTTTCACATATATCTATCTATCTATCTATCTATCTATCTATCTATCTATCTATCTATCTATCTATCTATCTATCTATCTATCACTGTATATAGCACCTTTCACACTCATCTCTATTTACAAAGACTTAAATGAGAAACTCTTGAATCAGGAGTATGAAGTGTGAAATTGCAACTCAACAGCGCCCTCTTCAGGACCCCTGAGTCCTGTAGTTTTCTAAACATGATGTAATGACACGTTTCACCAAGCGTGGTGGCATCCATCGCTGCGAGTGCCATGAAAGAGGTGTAAGGAATTGTGACGTCTCCTGAACTGTATCGTGGGGAGTGTGGAAATTTCCTGCAATGACGCCCCCTACTGGCCCAGTTAGGCACTTGTGAATGTGACGCAGTGGCACAAGTGTCTGAGGGTTGAGTAATTGTGCCCCCTACTGGGCTGCCCTCTGCCTTGTCCTTATCGACATTGTGACGATGTTTGGTTCCACCGCAGTCCCCAAATAGATCAAGAGAGTGCAGCCAAAGACTGATGAATGGATGGAGGTTCGTGTTCATTATGTGGCTGCCGTGTGTCACCGTATCCCATGACACTCACCAGGCTCGTGTTTTCCAACACATTTCTAGAAAAGGTAAAAAGTTAAGTGATGCAATGACAAGCCCCTTAGATCAGAGGGGGCACAGCCTGTGCAAGTCAACATGTGCCATGCCATCACTCTCTGTTGCCATGAATAATGAGTGGCATGCAGGGCTACTTGGAGGGTATTTTTGTGGCTTAGACACCTCTGAACCCAGTTTTCCTGCCACACGGTGGTCTGCCATTTCATTACAAACCCGAGTCTTTGGACATAGAGGAAGCAAATGGTGGTCAGCAGAGCACATTCAGAATACCAGCATCACCAGTCCCTGTCATGGCCTCCAGCGGTGGGATTATGGAACTGCCAGCATGGACTTGCCGTGAGTAACTAACCAAGTGTCCATGTGGTCTAACATACTTTATTTTGGGGAGGTGGTCCCAAGGGTCACATGCTATATAGAACAATCAAGATGGACAGGAATGTGCCCTTGTGGCAGAGGGTGGCCATAGTTATGAGTCTGTGTGTGAGGAGCTGGCATATTTCCAAGGAGGCCAAGCACAAGTGGCACAAATCTGTTCCTCATCCAGAAGTCCATGACTCAGTCTGTTCTGGAACATTATGTGCCGAGATCTTGACTGCGATAGCCGCCAGCCACAGATGGAGCTACGTACCCAGTCAAGCAATCCTGATGGAAGACATTTTATACTCCAGTTAATTTTATGTGCCAGTAACATGTAAACTGCTGCGGGCAGACAAGTGCCCAGGGTGCCGTGGGTGGACTGAGGAGAACAGAGTAATGAGGACACTGGCATTAAAGGGACAGTATGTAGGTGACAGTAGACCTCCTGTCTGAGCAGATGCAGGGCATTATGGGATATGTAGTCGGAACAAGCAGCCCTGCTGGTGTCGTTAGAACTGGCATTAAAGGGTCCACTGGGGGAGACCAGCTGACCTGAGCTCCTCCAAAAGACCTGCACGTGCGTCTGGGGTGAAAGTGCTGGAGGATCCAACATTAGGAACAGACTGAGACCAGCATCCTGGTGCAACTAAATTAGTAGGCGACACCAAAAAACATGAAGTGAAAAAAAAAGCAGATGAAGCAGAGGTCACCATTAAAAGCTCAGGCACAACGTGCAAATAAAATCACAACGGCCGCCCGCTGGCTTTTCAAGTGTGCATCCGAGTTTCATGCACTTTGTTAGTTTGGTGCACTAAGGGTCTCCGTTTGACCCTCAAGTCACGTTCTCTGTGTCCGCTTCTTTCTTTTTTTGTTGGTCTTGTTCTTTTGTCTTTTCAGTTGTTTGCTTTTTTGTTTATCTGACTTGTTGTGTCTGCTTCTGCGCTTCTCTGCTTGTTTGGCCAGTTTGTCTGTCTGTCTGTTTATTGTTTATTGTCTCTGTTTGTTTGTTGATTTTGTGTGTCTGTTTTTATTGTTCTGTTTGTGTCAGGTTATCTCTTTTTATTTATTTATTTTTTATTTACCTATTATTTTTTGTTAGGTCTGTCAGTTTGTTTGTCTTATTGTTTTTCCTATTTGTGGTTTCTTTGTTTTATTCCTTTGTCTGTTTTTCCCTCTTTGTTCTATTTTTTCTGTTTGTTTGTTTGTTGTTCTGTTTGTTTGTTAGTCTTGTTTGCGTGTCTGTTTTTATTGTATCTCTTTGGTTATCTTTTATTGTTTTCCTCTTTGTCTCTCTGTTGGTCTGTGTATCTGTTCATGTGTCTTTGTGTTTTTCTCTTTGTCTCTCTGATTGGCTGCTTCTTTCTTTGTTTGTTGCTTTCCTTGTCTGTTTATTTGTTTGTTTATTTATGTATTCATTTATTTCTTTTTCGGCTTATTTGCCTATTTTTTTTGTCTGTTCCTCTGTTTGATTTTTGATCTTTCTTTCTTTCTTTCTTTCTTTCTTTCTTTCTTTCTTTCTATATAGCACCTTTCACTCTTTTACCAAATTAAATTTTTGTGATTTGACTTGATATTTGGTTTTTTCTTTCTTTCTTTCTTTCTTTCTTTCTTTCTTTCTTTCTTTCTTTCTTTCTTTCTTTCTTTCTTTCTTTCTTTCTTGTTATATAGTATCTTTCACTGTTATGCTAAACTGACTTTTGTAATTTGAGTTTATATTTGCTTTTCTATCTTTCTTTCTTTCTTTCTTTCTATATAGCGCCTTTCACTGTTTACCAAATTGAATTTTTGTGATTTGACTAACTCACTGACTGATTGACTCACTGACTGACTGACTCACTGACTGACTGACTGACTGATTGACTAACTCACTGACTGATTAACTCACTGACTGACTGACTGATTCACTGACTGACTGACTGACTGACTGACTGGCTGACTCACTGACTGACTGACTGATTAACTCACTGACTGACTGACTGATTCACTGACTGACTGACTGACTCACTGACTGACTCATTGACTGACTGACTGACTGACTGACTGACTGACTGACTGACTCACTGACTCATTGACTGACTGACTGACTGTGACTGACTGACTGACTGACTGACTGACTCACTGACTGACTGACTGACTAACTGACTGACTCATTGACTGATTCACTAACTCACTGACTGAGTGACTGACTGACTGACTGACTGACTGACTGACTCACTGACTGACTGACTGACTCACTGACTGACTGACTGACTGACTCATTGACTCACTGACTCACTGACTGACTGACTGACTCATTGACTGACTCACTAACTCACTGACTGACTCACTGACTGACTGACTGACTCACTGACTGACTGACTCACTGACTCATTGACTAACTGACTCACTGACTCATTGACTGACTGACTAACTGACTGACTGACTGACTGACTCATTGACTGACTGATTCACTAACTCACTGACTGATTAACTCACTGACTAACTGACTGACTCATTGACTGACTGACTCACTGACTGAGTGACTGACTGACTGACTGACTCACTGACTGACTGACTCACTGACTGACTGACTCATTGACTGACTGACTCACTGACTGAATGACTGACTGACTGACTGACTCACTGACTGACTGACTCACTGACTGACTGACTCACTGAGTGACTGACTGACTCACTCATCACTAATTCTCCAACTTCCCGTGTAGGTAGAAGGCTGAAATTTGGCAGGCTCATTCCTTACAGCTTACTTACAAAAGTTAAGCAGGTTTCATTTCGAAATTCTACACGTAACGGTCATAACGGTCATAACGGTCGACAATATCCGCCATGTTGAACTTTCTTATTTATGGCCCCATCTTCACAAAATTTGGTAGGCGGCTTCCCTGCGCTAACCGAAACTGATGTACGTACTTATTTCAGTGGTATGATGCCACTGTCGGCCGCCATATTGAACTTTTCAACGGTCTTTGTTACTTATGGGCCCATCTTCAAGAAATTTGGTATGCGGGTTCCCAACGCTAACTGAATTCTACTTACGTACATATATACGTCCATAGCCTGCAGCTCGGTCACCGCGTGAGGTGGCGTTGGGTCCCCCATCTAAACGCCTCCCACGTTGTTGGCTGCCTGCCTATATAAGGCTGTCCGTCACTCCAGTCTCTACATTTCCTTCCTTGCTTCGCCACGCGATTCACGTCTCCCTGCTGATAACTACAGCCTTTTTGTTTAATCCAAGGCTTCTCCGCTGTTTTATTGTTTGTTTATTAAGATGCGAAGTTATCAATGAAGCCGGTTGTGTGCTTACAACGCTTGACAGATGCCGAATGTCACTTCAACACAAGTCCTACAAATACTGTTGTCATTTAAACAAACCATGAAACTCAAACCGATTATGACAGCAGCAATCCAAGCTGTGAGAAAACAGTAAAAAGGAGGCGTGTCAGACGTCGCACTACGTTTTCTGATGCAGCGAGACGAATACAACTTTGTGACGCTGAAGCTAAATACTCGCAGGCAAAATCTACAACTTAATACCGGGAATGCCTGTTAAACATCTTAGATTCACGAGTAGCGATTTGGGTGGTGAACACTTCGATGAATGAAACCTGTTATCTTTACAACGGTTGACAAACACGGAGAGTAACTTCATAACAACACGTCCTCCAAATACGAACCTGATTGAAAGAAATAACGAGAATCAAATCCTTGATGACGGCAACACTCATAACGGTCACAAACTATTACATTGGTGTATAATTATATATATTGTAAAATAAAGACAAAAACAACCGTAAAGGTTTGGGGTTTCCGGCCTCGTATACTGTAAAACAGTTTTGCAAATAATAAATTGTACAGTCAAGATTGCACATTCGTGCCATTCAGTTGACCGCCCAAAGATGGCTGAGTGGGAGCATTTATGAGGGGGGAACCGGAAGTAGAGGTGCATGCTGGGTAGGAGCCGAGGTGGATAGTGGGATTGGTGACGTCATCAGGGACTGACAGAGGAAGGGCGGAAGTAGTGCTGCGTGGGTACGGATTCAGACCGCTGCATGGCGGCGGTGCGTCTTCTCCTTCTGTGGAAACAAAACCCCGTCACACCCTTGTGGCATACGAATTCACGATACCGTTTTAGGTCCGTCCGAGGCCCCCCTATTACGCACGATGCGTGAAAATATATATATATATATATATATATATATATATACTGTATATATATATAAATGTAGATATGTATATATATGTGTGTATGTGTGTATATGTATATGTATGTATATATATGTTTATGTGTGTATATTTATATATATATATATGACAGCAACACTCATAACAGTGACAAAACAATTACATTGACAATCATGTTACGTTATTTTCAAAATGTTTCCTTTTCTTTTTCATAATTTATTTAACACACTACTTCTCTCTCCGCTGCCATGCATGGGTGTTATGCTAGTTAGAAGTAAACTTGATGCATTAGGATTAAAAGTCAAGATGGAGGTAAAGAACTTAGGGGTAACTATTGACTGACCTGAATTTTAAATCGCATGTTCATGAGATCACTAGGACACCATTTTTTCACTTAATAAATATACCAATAGTTAGATCCCTTATAACTTTACAAGATGCTGAGAAATTAGTTCACGCTTTTCTTTTCAGTCGTCTAGATTACTGTAACGCACTCCTCTCAGGACCACCCAAAAAAGACATCCATCGATTACAACGAGTGCAGAATGGAGCTGCTAGAATCTGAACTAGGGAAAGAAAATCCGAGCACATCACGCCAGTCTGAGCGTCACTACACTGGTTACCAGTCCCATTTAGAATTGACTGCTGATGGTTTATAAAGCGTGGGTTGGCACCCTGCCCAGGATTGGTTCCTGCCTTGTGCCCAGTGTTGGCTGGGATTGGCTCCAGCAGACCCCCGTGACCCTGTGTTAGGATTCAGCGGGATGGAAAATGGACGGATGGATGGATGGTTTATAAAGCCGTAAATCATCTGCTCCATCTTATATATCGGAATGTCTGACATCTTACACCCCAAATCGTAACCTTAGATCTTCAAATGAGGGTCTGCTTAGAATTCCAAGAGCTAAACGTAACAGAAGTGGTGAGGCGGGCGGCCTTCTGCTGTTCTGCACCTCAAATCTGAACAGCTGACTGATAGGATTTTGCCAGGCTGATCCGGTGGAGCTCACTGCTAACAACACATTACTTTAACATGGCCCTCTCAGAGCTCCATTTTCATTTAATCCTGTTGCTCTGTATATTCAATTCATTATCATTACTTTTCATGGCATTTAAAAAAGTGTCATTTTAAAGAGGGGTGGCACAGCAAAACATCCATCACACCAAACATCTCATTAAATACATTTTACTGATTACTAATCTCCCTTTCAGAGCAGGTCATTAAATTCTAGCCTGCCCATTCCACCCCACCCACCACCTTCATTGTATTGGCACACCTAAGGTGGTTCTGTTTGTTTATTGTTTACTCCTTCTGCTTCTTCAGCTTTGTGAGTGGAGCCTTCAACAGACAGGGCGGGTCCACCTGTCAATCACTACCGAAACCCCGCCCCAGCCTTTATACTGGCAGCCTGTTGCAGTTGGTGCCTCAGTGGCTTTTAGTCATTTGATGACTTCATGAGGTTTTAGTCATTTTGGGTTATCAGTTACTGTAAATGTGGACTTGTCTAATCTGCCCTTTTTTTTGTTCTTTTAGTTTTCCTTGAATTACTGGGACTTGTTCACTGAGGCCAGGTGTTCCCCTTCTTGGAGTGCATTTAACAAAGTCTTTTGAATTTCTGATGGTGCAGAGTTTGGGTCAGGCCACCTGGGGTGAGGCCTACCTCCAGACAGGCTTGTCGATTCTGGCCTGGTGTACAGCTCATCATGTATTGCTTTATGAGCAGACACACATACACAAGTCAACACCAGCAGCACTAGTTACGCTGGCACACCTTTGAAATGTGGAAGGAAAGAGCAGCATGTTAGGCGCTATATAAAGGAGAAGGAGCTTATAAAGGTGCAGTACTGTGTAGTAGACAGGAAAGGTACAAGATCATGGATTACAGAGAGATATGACATGTGCTCTATAGCAGGTACAGATACATATGTAAGGCGCTATACTGCTTAATACATACAAATTTAAAAAGGAAAGGCTCTATATAATACATTATAGACACGTGCTGTAGAGTAGATATAGACGCATACTGTATGTAAGGCACTATATAATACATTATAGACAGATATAAAATGTGCTCTATAATAAATATAGATAAATATGTAAGGCTCAATATAATAGATTACGGACAGATACACTATCTATCTATCTATCTATCTATCTATCTATCTATCTATCTATCTATCTATCTATCTATCTATCTATCTATCTGTCATTATATAGTGCCTTTCACATATCTATCTATCTATCTATCATTATATAGTGCCTTTCACATATCTATCTATCTATCTATCTATCTATCTATCTATCTATCTATCATTATATAGTGCCTTTCACATATCTATCTATCTATCTATCTATCTATCTATCTATCTATCTATCTATCTATCTATCTATCTATCTATCTATCATTATATAGTGCCTTTCACATATCTATCTATCTCTCTATCATTATATAGTGCCTTTCACATATCTATCTATCTATCTATCTATCTATCTATCTATCTATCATTATATAGTGCCTTTCACATATCTATCTATCTATCTCTCTATCTATCTATCTATCTATCTATCTATCTATCTATCTATCTATCTATCTATCATATAGTGCCTTTCACTATCTATCTATCTATCTATCTATCTATCTATCTATCTATCTATCTATCTATCTATCTATCTATCTATCTATTATAGTGCCTTACACACCTATCTATCTCTCTTATGTAGTGCCTTTCGTATCTATCTATTGTGGCATGCGGCTGGGGGTGGTACCAGCCGGGACACCTGAGAGGACCGGAGGAGGGGTTGCGCCTCCTCCAGACCACGAGGGGGTGACCATCTTGGTTGTATTGGCTTTATTCTTGACTTTTCTACTTTATTCTCATAGTTTATTTTTCCATTTAAGTAAAATGTCGTAAACGGCTTTTTAAAATGAATGATTAATTCACTAGATTTTTGCAGACCCCATCGTAAGTTAATGCAGCACATGAAATGCTTTGTGTTGTGTTCACCGACCCAGTTGTTAATCGCCACTCACTTCTTAAACTGACTTCTCCGCACTTAGAGGAGGTGCCGGCAGCGATCGCCGCACAGAATCCATTCACTTCATGACATTCCTGCTCTCTGAACAGTTAGAATGCTAAGATAAATACTTGATATCATTTTCATGATGAAGTGCATTAAAGCAGGTATTAAACACGCACAGTGGCGTGGCGGCAGTACGGGGTCCGCGGGTCTACGTTCAGTGTAGAGAACCGTTATGGCAGGTGTGACGAGGGTGTATTAACGGGTATCGCACCGGTTTAACTGAAATATTGTGTAAATTGGCCGACACTAGTCGACGTAAGAATACTATCGGAAAACGGTGAGAAAGGATTTCAGAAATCAAGAAGAAAGAAATAAGCTGTGAACAGGTGTTTTGCTGGAGACAACAGAAAATGAGTCCAAAGATCTAACCCTAGAAAAAGTCACGTACAACTGACCGTGGCTGAAGACTGGTTGTTGTAGATTAACGCAAATCACGTTTGTCCTTGGGACTTGTTGATAGTCATGGAGAAGGCGAGTCTGAGTGGGAATTGTGTGCATTTAAATTTAAAAGGGAGATTGGTGTCAGAAGGAAGGAGAGAGATTCTGGGAATGAAGATTGTTTCAGAATTTTGGATAGCGATCAGTTTGCACTCAATAATATGTGTATGTATTCGGATGGCCTAATATTTCGGAGGAGCATAACTACGGCTCCCACCTTCAGATAAAGGATATGGGGAGGCATGCCAGTTGGTGTGAGGGTGTGTAAAAACTCCTGTGGGTACGTTCGTTGATCATTCGGATCATCACGGACCACTGTATCTACACTCTTGAAGGTCACTTTTTCACCCTGAGTGTATAAGATCAAGAACTTTATTGTTAATACGTAGAGAATCGTCGTTTGTGAAGCTCACTATTGCTCTTGCAACAAGTTCTTGGGGAGTCACAGGCGAGACATGAATATCACCGTAAAGTTGAGCGATTGGGTCTTGTTGTTGTGGTAGACATTGAGAAGAACAAAGGCTTAGGAAACAACCGTCAGAGTATAACGGGTTTAGAAGAGGACGAGTATAGGAATCGAGGACGGCCGTGTGGGCTGCGTGTCGGCGGGACCGGTTTTGAAGAGGAAGCAGCACGAACCAGAAGAGAAATATAGAGAAGAGATGTTGGGTTGGTGATGTGGTGGTCGGAGACACGAACACAGAATTCGATGGATGTTCTTCTGAGCGGGCTTTCTTTATCGCAGGCGTGCTGTCTCTATCTGACGTTACCAAAACCCTCAGCTCCTATCCATCCTTTTAATTTCTCCACATAATCAATTCACAATTTGTGAAATTAAACCTACAGTTATAAACTTAACTCAGGGAGTTAATCATCGGTATAATTATGCCATCCATTCAGAGCGCGAGGCAGGAGCAAATCCTGAACGGGGCGCCAGCAAATCGCAGGGTGAATACGAGCAACACATACACGCTAGCAGGGTCGATAGAGCAGAACAAAATCCCACAGCCTACGTGACTTTGAAAGGAAACTGAAGCACGCCGAGTAAACCCACCAGAGAAACAGGCGAACTCAAGGCATGCAGAGAACACCCGGGACCCCCTTGGAGCGAGGCAGCAGTGCAACCTCCACGCCACCGTGCCTCCTAACACACGCTTTAATGTATTTCATCATGAAAATGATATCAAGTACTTATCTTAGCACTCTAAATGTTCATGGATCAGGAATATCATAAAATGCATGGATTCTGTGCGGTGATCGCTGCCTGCGCCTCCTCAGTGCAAGAGGAAGTCCGTTTAAGAAGCACGGGGGACACTTAACACAAAGCATTGAATGTGCTACGTGAACTTATGACGGGGTTTTGAGAAAAGCTAGTAAATTAAATATTCATTTTAAGATGACGTTTAGTTTACGATGTTCTACTTTAATGACAAAAATAAAATACGGACACAGTGAAGAAAAAAAGTATTTGTCGAGAAAACAGTTGACATATCGACTTTATTCACGTCATAAGCGTCGAGAATAAAGTGGAAATGTCGAGAATAGAGTCAACATGTCGACTTTATTCTCAACAAATACTTTTTTTCTTCTTCACTGTGTCCGTACTTTATTTTTCTTCTCCGTGGCCCTAATACGCTTCCGCAGTCGCGCACCGCAGGAAGCCGATAAAACCAAAGACATAGAATTACTAGACGCCGCATGACCAGCAACATCGTACGTCAACGTCGCCGCCATATTGCGAGTGGCACTGCTGTGGCGTGAAGTAATGGATTGTGACCCGACATTTGCGCGATAGACAAAATAGCGCCGATTAAAACCCGGCGTCAAAATCGCCCCGACAAAATCGCGAAAGTTTCATTAAATATGAATTACTAGTTTGAATCATATATAATAATGTTTATTTTAGAAGTCAATATTAGGAGACACGGCACGCAGATAATCCTTAAGATCACGCCCTGCTTATGTAGGAAGGATTGCAGCAAGACGTCTTGATAGTTGAGCGTATTTAGACTTGCTGGCTGCCTGACTGACTGCTGGTAATTCTGCTTTGTATACGCCGCGTTATGCCAACCCTCGACTGAGTTATTTGTTCGCGGCATGCCATCGGCAGTTATAACAGTTATAACCTAGCACATAATGTGTACATAATGCGCACGTACGCGTCCCACTCTCTTGGCATCTCTTGCGAATTTGTCGAAAACCAGTTAGCGGGTTTGTCGGCGCTCATTTGTCCGTCGCGGTTTTGTCGGGGCGCATATTTCTATCGCGCTTTTGTCGGTGAACCGTAATGGATAATGTGCTGCTTGGGATTGGACAAACCGCTGTACGCTCCACACCAGATCCCGGGGGATTACATTTCATAGGTAAGGCTGAACAGTTGTTTTGGTTATATTTGGCCATTAGAAAATCTTCTTTTATAATCTTAGCACTCAAGGTCACCTTACAGTAAAATTAAACAACATTAGTAAAATTAAAACAAGAGAATGATAAATCAAAAAGCAATAATTAGCAAACAGCCAAAATAACTGGCAGTAACAGTACAAAATTCACAATTGGTATGCCAGTTTGAAAAGATACGTTTTGATGGTCAGTTTTAAAATGTGTTATCGAATCGAGCTGACGAATATGAGAGAGAAGAGAATTCCTGAGTTGAGGAGCACCAGGAGAGACGCTCGAGCTCCCATAGCACTGAGTCTGATGTGAGGTACAGAAAGTCGAGCTGCAGATGAGGATCAGAGTGCCAGTCTGGAGGAGATCAGTGAGGCTGTGGAGAGCTTTAAATGTTCAGAGCGGGTATTTAGTATTGGATTCTGTAGTTAACAGGGAGCCAGTGACGTTGAGAGAGAATCGGTGTGATACGTTCAGTGGATTTAGAACAGCAGGTTGTTATCCTGGCAGCAGAATTTTGGAAAAATTGTAAGCGATGGATACGTTTTTGTGGGATAAAAGATAGAATAGCGTTACAGTAATCAATACGTGCGGTGACTCGGCCATTAACCGATACTTCAGTACTGTGTTACGTAAGAACAGGAGGAAGTCTAGAAATGTTTCGGAGATGGAAGAAGGCAGTCAGAGAAATATTACTTATATGGGAGGAATTATTTAATAATAATAATAATAATAATAATAATAATAATAATACTGCGGTGGGTTGGCACCCTGCCCAGGATTAGTTCCTGCCTTGTGCCCTGTGTTGGCTGGGATTGGCTCCAGCAGACCCCCGTGACCCTGTGTTCGGATTCAGCGGGTTGGATAATGGATGGATGGATAATAATAATAATAATAATAATAATATTATTATTATTATTATTATTATTATTATTATTATTATTATTATTATTATTATTTAATAATTGCCATTATTAGTGTATAAATGGATATAAATAATTGCATGTAAACGATTCGCCAAAATCTAGGTAAACGATACTGTTTTAAACGTTATTGTTTTTTCATCAGAAAACCCGGTTTTCCACGTCTACTTGTATTAGTTTAAATGGCACTTTTTCCACTCGCAATAGGGCTGACGTATCGTGTCGACTGGTCAACACAGTGAATGCGGCGTCTATCTCTATATTTCTACGGATAAAACAATGGAGAAAGAGCGCACCCTCACGTGCGCGTGCACCTCGCCCCAATTACTCCGGCAACTCCCCGCAGCTGCGCGAGCGCGCGCGCACGGAGAAGGGGCCGGCCAATAGACTATTTGTTAAAATTGAGCCGCGGCGGACCCGCTATACCCCATTGACCTTTAGTCGTTGTGCCCCCTTCGCGTGGGTACAGCTGGGCACCAGCGGGCAGAAACGGTGACGAGGAATGGCTTTGAGCGTTTTGAGAGTTTTCACACATCAGGCGCGCAGACTGATTGGCTTTTGAACGTTTGACATTTTTTCGCCGTGGCTCACAAGGCCAAGGAGGGTGCAGCGGACGTGTGTGCTGGCGCTCCGGCGTGACGAATGTGCCAACCGGAGTCACAAAACAGGAAAGCAATTACTGAGGAATTAAAACAAAAATAACAAACGCGTACAAGCAGCAGAGTCTCTGTAATTGCAAACACATTTGAAAGACAGAGCCTTCAAGTAATAGCAAGACAAAAGTGACAAAACTGGACGAGTACAATGACATTACGGTTTGTCTACGTTTTAGTGAAAAGTGCTTTGACTAAAAAAATGCTGGGACGCTCTAAGAGCTTTTGAAATGCTTAACTTTTTTAGTGTTCTTTAACGTTATTTTTAATTCATTGTTTGTCACTTGTCATTTGACTCGGATCGCACATTAAATCGGCGGTCTCTCTCCCCTGTGGCACAGCTGTGTATGTGTCACTTGATTAGAACTTTTGGACAACTTTGAGGAGGACACACCTTAGCGGCCCAACAGCTCGCACATCCTCTCCACCAAAACAACATCAAGTCGAGACGTAATGGTCCATAAAACTCCCACCCCCCAAATTCCCAAAGCTGCTCGGTCACGTACTCCGTGTCTCTGGGCGCCTCGCTAACAGTTACATGAAAACTGCTCGCCATCTGGGACCCCATGTGACAGCGCGGGCGGGTACACTGCCCGGTCAGGTCACCTCTTAATATCTCTGCTGAAAGTGAAAAGCCTTCACTCCTTTTGTCATTCCTCTTTGTTCTTAACGACTTTATTTATGTTGAGTTGCTTTTCACTGGGCTTTCTACCGTAAGTTCAGAAATGAAATCAGGGGGTCAAAAATATCAACAGAAATAGAAATGTGAAGACAGGGAGACGACCAGAGATGAACTAAATGGATATTTAGCAAAGAAAATAAATAAATAAATAAATAAATAGCATGGTTTATGAAGGAGAGCTCTGATCACACAATCTGGTGATCTGATGAAGGCACTGGACCATAAAACAAAGTCCTCTCCACTGCTTGTCCTGTAATAGTAAAAATAAAGTGGACAAAGCTGCACTCCTATGAAAGGCACTATATAATAGATAGATTTAAAAGATATTATATGATAGCTACATAGATGTGAAAGGCTCTATATGATAGATACTGTAGATAGATAGATAGATAGATAGATAGATAGATAGATAGATAGATAGATAGATAGATAGATAGATAGATAGATAGATAGATGTTAAAGGCACTATATAATAGATCCATCCATCCATCCATTATCCAACCTGCTATATCCTAACTACACAGTCACGGGGGTCTGCTGGAGCCGATCCCAGCCAACACTGGGCGCAAGGCAGGAAACAAACCCCAGTGTGGGTGCCAGCCCACTGCAGGGCACACCCACCCACTAGGATTGCACCTAACCGGCATGTCTTTGGACTGTGGGAGGAAACCCACGCAGACACGGGGAGAACATGCAAACTCCACGCAAGCAAAGCAAACCCAGGTCTCCTAACTGCAAGGCAGCAGCGCTACCCACTGCACCACCGTGCTGCCCTATATAATAGATCGATAGATAAATATACAGATAGATAGATAGAGAGATAGATAGATGTGAAAGATATTATATGATTGATAGGTAGATAGTACGTAATGTAACAGTAGGAGGTGCTATCGCTCCCTTGAACCCTCAGGTACCACACCAAACACCAGGTAAAAGTCCAATAATTGTTATTTTTATTATAATTACGTGCACCAAGCACCCCCCACTCCACACTACTCATACAATAACCAATACAATCAATAACCAATACAATCCTCCACTCCCAGGCGCGTAGCCACCCTTCCTCTCAGCTCAGCTCACCATCTGGTAGCTCCCACAGTCCTTTTATATTCCCTGACCCGGAAGTGTTTTCAATCCCCAGTCCATGTGATCTCCTATCACTTCCGGGTCAGATAAAAAGTCCTTTTTTTGTATCAGTATACTGCTGCTGGATTATGTGAATTTCCCCTTGGGATTAATAAAGTATCTATCTATCTATCTATCTATCTATCTATCTATCTATCTATCTATCTATCTATCTATCTATCTATCTATTATATAGTGCCTTACATATCTATCTATCTATCTATCTATCTATCTATCTATCTATCTATCTATCTATCTATCTATCTATTATATAGTGCCTTACATATCTATCTATCTATCTATCTATCTATCTATCTATCTATCTATCTATCTATCTATCTTTTCTTCATCCCGGAAGTACGTCATTCCCTCTGTCACCTTGACTAAGACGTACTTCCGGGTTATAGTGCACATGCAAGTCCTTGAGCCTCCCTGCAGCGTCCTCTGGTGGGCCCCATGCTATCCAGCAGGGTTGGGAATAGAAACTCCATTGTCCAGGATTCCCTGCTGGTCTTTGGGGCACTTCCATGCTACAGGGAGGTCTCCATCTGGCAGACTGGGGGTGTTGGCCGGGATGAGCAGCCGGCCATCTCCCACAGTAGGTTAACTTAGATAGATAGATAGACAGACAGATAGGTATGAAAGGGGTGGCACAGTGGGTAGCGCTGCTGCCTTGCAGATAGGAGCCCCGGGTTCGCTCCCAAGGTCCTCCCAGCGTGGAGTTTGCTTGTTCTCCCCGTGTCTGCGTGGGTTTCCTCCCACAGTCCAAAGACATGCAGGTTTGGTGCATTGGTGATTCTAAATTGTCCGTAGTGTGTGAGTGGGTGTGCCCTGTGGTGGGCTGGTGCCCTGCCCGGGGTTTGTTTCCTGTCTTGTTCCCTGTGCTGGCTGGGATTGGCTCCAGCAGACCCCTGTGACCCTGTAGTTAGGATATAGCGGGTTGGATAATGGATGGATGGATATGAAAAGCACTATATAATAGATCGCTAGATCAATTCAATATATAAAGGCCATATTGACTCCATAGATTTACCAAAGTTACCACAGATAACCTAGATAGACTTAAGTCCAATATGTCCAATATGACAAATAACTTTTGACATAAATCAATGACATGTCTATTGTTTTTGTTTTTTTTCTGATTAGAGCCCAGTTCAGGTTGTAAAAAAGGCGCTATATAGTGCCCGACCCGGCACTGACCACGCAGAGGCACGTGTATAAAACACACAGGCTTTACTCTTTGTTCCTTCAGCCGAGGGGCACGTCTTCCCCATGTCCCACAGGCCCAACACAGTTCCAAAGCACAATTCTTCACAACCCTCTCTGCTACCACCACTCCTCCCAGGCAACCTCGTCCTCTTCCTCCCGATTCTGGCCCCGAATGGAGGGAGGTTGCCTGCTTCATAGCCCACCCGGAAGTGCTCCAGGTGCCTGACCAGCTGGCCTTAATTGCACCTCCGGGTGGGGCTCTCCGCAGCACCCCCTAGTGGCCACCCCACCTCCCAACCGGGCTGTGGTGGACTCCATGTCCCATGAAGCCACGGGGGAGACTGAGGTAGGACCCACGGCCAAGAAGACTACCCCCAGGCGCCCCGGGGAAGGTATTGCACGGTCCATGGTGGCTCCCCCGGGACGTATGCAGCAGAGGCGTCCCGGCCGGGCATGGGACCCGGCTGTCCGTCACAAGGTTGACACAAATCTAATAGCTGGATTTGAACCCACAACCCCAGGGTCAGCAGTTCAGAGTTTTGCCCAGTATGCCACACTACCCCAGCCATAGATTTTCACAATATGTATGAAAGGCACTTTATAATAACTTCCCTGTATAAAATGCATGCAGACCCCACAGATTTGCCCATCTCACTATATGTAACCTAGACAGACCCATAGATCTGTCCATGGCATGTAGGCACTATATATTTGAAACACAAAGTCACCATGTGGCACCTGGGTAGAACCGTAGATAGTGCACATGATGTATACTTGAAAGATCGATTGATAAGATAAACTCCTTACAGTATAATGACAGGGTCACAGGGGTCTGCTGGAGCCAATCCCAGCCAACACAGGGCGCAAGGCAGGAACAAACCCCGGGCAGGGCGCCAGCTCACCACAGACATGATGTGCAGAAGCCACTAAATAAAACATAGATCGAGTAACTCACTCCATCAAACCCCTGTCAATCCCGCAGACCTGCCCAAGTCACTGCAGGATATGCAACCTAAGCAGACCAGTAACTTTGTCCGTGAGGTGCAGTGACGATGTTATCGACACGTAACGCCACTACATTAACAAGATGGACCCTTGGATTTACGTTTTCTTATTTGGCTAACGCCTTTATATTGGATGCTTTTCTTTTATTCTTCCAGGTGAAGTGACGTGCCCAGAGACATCGAGTGGTGTCAGTAGTGGGATTTGAGCTCATAAGCTCGTGGCTTAGATACGTGAAGTCACCATGTAAAACGTAGGCGGAGCCATAGATTTACTGTATCGGTGATGTACGATATGCACTAAATAATCACCGTATAAAACCTAGACAGACCTATAGATGTGCGCATGATGTGGCAAATACATAACAGACACAGGCAGACCCAAACATGGTGTCTTTTTGCCCATGTCCCTTGGCACCTCCTGTCAGTTCCACTGCTGCCCTCATGATGCCCATGATGGGTTGCCCCATGTCCCTCTGATCTCGCTCAGTGTCCTGACATTCTCCTACTCTTGACACTTCTTCTTCTTCTTCTTCTTCTTCTTCTTCTTCAGGCCTTCCCATCGGTTCCATTTTGTTAAGGCTCTGTGCCAACAATGCCTGGCAAAAGAATTCCAGGATTTACTCTCGCCGTCTCGGGTTTCTTCATTTTTCTTCTTATTCAAATATTTATTTTCAGGCCTCCAGCGAGGGTCGTTATAAGTAGAAAAGTACCAGAATGTGCTTCTGGCAGCACCGGCGGAATTCCTAAAGCGCACACACGTGGTCGGAGCTTCATTAATCAGAGTGCCCGTCACCTGGGCAGAGGAGGGCACGTGAGGCGAGACGTGTGCCAGCCTCAGCCAGTGAAGCACACGCCAGGCCCGGTGAGGCCATCAGGGCAGCACGTCCAAGTGGATCATTAAACCTCCGCTGGCCTCAGTGCCGCCCGCTCTGCTGCTTTTCCTCCCATATGGCGGGTCCATCAAAATTTACTGCCATTTCCCAAAGTGCCGACTCCGAGTTCCTAGAAGAGATGCGGTTGGAATCCATTTACAAGAGCCATAAAAGACGCTCTGGTCAGGATGTTCTGTGAGCGGCAGATGGCTTACGTCAGAAACCCACCGTGGGGAAGGAGGACGGCGGAGATGGGGGAGATCGGCGGGTGCAGGGCATGTCGTGCCCACTTGGTGACAGTCCACCAGCTGCAGAAGTCAGAAGTGAGCCCCTGAATGTGGGGTGCCGTCCTTATGTTGTGGGAAAGACTTGCCAGGGAAGAGTTTCCCTCGAAAGAAAACAAAATCCTCTTGTTTAGTACAGAACTTGTGTGTGTGTGTGAGTGTGTGTGTGTGCCAGGTGTTTTGGGGACCCGGAGCACCCCCTAGTGGCCACTATACACATGTATGTTCACGTACGCAGTATCTATTGTATTCAGAAAGCATTCCATCCCCTTCACTTTCTGCACACTTAATGGCATTGTGTTGATTTAAAATCGATCCCTTTGCCCTTTTTTGCCTAGTCTATCAATCTACACTCGATAACCCAAAATGGCAAAGTGAACACACCTTTTCAGAAAGGTTTGCAGGTAGATTGAAAATCCAAATCTGAAATCTCTCATTCATAGAAGAAGTCAGCCGTTCATTCTGTAATTTGTAGGAGCCTCTTTGGTCGTCTCCTTTATAAGTTTTGCACACCTGGATTTGGACTTCTTCCTAGTAGAGCCTCTGAAGCTCCATTAGTCTGGATGGGAAGCGTCTGCAAGCTGCCATCTTCAGGCCTCTCCTCAGCTGTTCTGTGGAGTTTCCATCTGGGCTTTGGCTGGGTCATTCAAATGTCCTGAGGCCACTCCAACATGGTTTTGTTTGGATGCTTGGGGTCATTGAATTGTCACCCCAGTTTGAGGTGGAGCAGGTTTTCTTCAATGTTTGGTTGCATTCATCTTCCCTCAGTTCAGACCCGGCTCAGTGTCCCTGCACCACCATAGTATGACACTGGCACCACCTGCTTCATCTTAGGGATGGTCTAATGCAGATGAAGAGCAGTCCCTGGTCTTCACCAGACATGGTGTTTGAGGTTCTACTCAAAGAGTTCAATTTTTGTCTCATCGGACCAGAGACACTTGATCCTCATGTTCCCAGAGTCCTTCTACTCCAGCATGGCTTCTCCCCGATTGGTGGTGGTCCTTCTGACAGGTAGCAGTTGGGTTCTTGCTCATCTCCCTGTCCATGGCTCTTCCAATTTTTGAGCCGAGTCCTGGCGGTTAGCAAACTTCTTCCATTTCACAATTCTTGAAACCTCTCACCGTGCTCCTGGAAACACTTCCAACTTCACAAATGCTTTGATCCCCTTGCCCCTTTGATCTTTTGCCTCACCACAATTTGAACCTTGGAGGTCTTCAGAGAGTTCCTTGGACATCACGGTTTGGCTTCTGTCCTGACGGGCAGTGTAGAATTCTATACACAGGTCCAACGGGTGCCTTCCTAAACCATACGGAGTCAATTTGGTGTGCCATCGGTGGTTTCCAGTCAAGTTCTGGATCTACTTTAAAGGAGATTTAAACCAAAACAGGAGGCACCCCAAGACAATTTGGGGTCTGAATACTTCTAAGGAGACAGAAACAAATATAAAGGTTTAGGGGGTACCACCCCATATATTGCAATAGCGCAATGGAGTAATCATCTAAGATTGAGTCAAGCAGGGACTGATTTAGGGAGTGGAGTGCTCGGGTTATATAGGCGCGGGACAGGAAGAGGCGGGCTCTTAGTGAGGTCTGCAGGAGGGCGTGGTTTAGTAGCAGAAATGGGTGGAGTTCCAGTTGGCCTTTCCTTCTGGAGGAAAAGGCATTAGTACCGTTCAGTGAAGCCCTTAGACCCCCTCCCATGTGCATGTGTGTGTATGTGTGTGACAAGAGATGCCAGTTTTTAACTCTTTGAGGGCTGAATATTTTTAAATCTTTAAACTCAATTTTCTTAAAAAGCACACAATGCAACGGTTTCATACATAAATCAACACAAAATGTTAATTGTTATGTGCTGTGCCTGCTGTTGGCGCATGGTGACTGCTCAAGGGGGCGCCTCGATGGTCAGCAGGAATGCATAGTGGGTCGGCTGCCTGGCAGGCTTCGCAAAGCAGGTGGCAGCGTGACACAATATATGGTTTGTACCTCTTGTCATCATACGTGGTGGTCCTCCTAGGCGAGCGCTGCTCTAGGCACATCAGCACCACGAAAGCTGGGGACCGATCAGATGATGTTGGTACCTGACTTTCGTTTTCGATCACCATCTCCAGATCACTTGTATCAAACTCGGAGTCCTACTCAACGAGATTACGTAAAACGTCCATGCCGTGTTTTGCTTTGCACATTCGCTTTGGTCTCTCGCCAGATGTCGGTGCCATTTTAGAGGTGGTTTTGCTCTTCGCTGCTCACACACGCCTAGCGAATCGAGGTCAAATCAACAAAGCTGTGCAACTTCCCTTCTGGCGAAGCGAGTCGAACTGAAACATAAGGGCGAGTTTACAGCCGATTACCGTCCTCTACCCCCTGAATTTTGACAAAAGTCGACATCCGCCCTGAAAGAGTTAATACACCTGCAAACCTTTCCTGCTTTCACTTTTTGTCATTCCGGGTTGTCGAGTGTCAGTTGATGGACAAACAGGGCAAGCGTCTCCATTTAGAATGAAATCCGGCGTGAAGAACGTGAAGGAGCTGGAAGGCTTCCTCGGTCCACTCTCTTCTGTTTTATTTTTCTTGCATTAATTTCTTATGTGAACCCGTTTAATCCTGCACAGGCTCACGACGTGTTGTTTAATTCAGTCATTGCAGTTGTGTTTGGTTCCTTTGGCAGTCTGAGACCCCCGGGGACCCCCCCGATGAGTTTCACACATGCCCCTGCACTTCATACGCCGGCTGGTCCTTCACACATGAGAGAAAGACGGAGCCCAATGTGCGCGCCACCTGATCTCGCCTTCTCCTTGGCGTTGGGGGCAACAAAATGAAAACCAGGCATCTCTGCCGACTTCCACATGGGGAGGACAGGAATGCCGGCGAAGTGGCCAATAAATTATTATTGGCCATTAGGGTTTAATGCGGCAGAGCTGGAGGGAGTCATCCGCTTCCCTTTCAGCCTTAATGAACTGACACTGTTTGAAAGATTTATCAGGCCTCTGCGCCCGGCGGTCCCGGAGCTGGCTGAGCTTGCCGGACCTCTCACCTGTTTACTGTCACAAATCAGAAAGCAAAATGGGGGCTCAGCGGCTGGGTCCCCTCAAGCACAGGACCATCGACTTGACTTTGTTAGGCGTTTCTCTTCAGAAAACTTCCTGCACTTTACAAGTTAGGGTTAACCTGGAAGTCAGACTAACACACGGCAATCGAAGTCCAGAGATGGACCCTCTCCTGGAGACCCCCCAACATACTGTATCTCTAATTCTTCTGGTCATATTATGAAAAGGTAATGGTGAAGCTCAGCTAACAGCCCCCATCCTCAACAACATCTTCAACTCCCAGGTCATAATCTGTCCACCAGGCATTGGGCATCATGCCTTGAAAATCTCCCATGGGATCTACCAAACGGGCATTCTGATTAAATGTTAAAACCACCTCAACTGGATCTGGAGAAACGTCAAAATGTAGCGCTGGAGTGGAGATTGCCATCCAATAGATGAACCCCATCCTCCATCTCAGCCAACTTCAGTGATGGCCACAGACAGCTGTGGGCTTCACAGACGCCTGAATGAAGGGTTTTCTTGTCTTCACGGGTTCTGCCAACTCAGAAACAACCTGAGGTACACTGCATTGCCCCATGTTTTTATACAGTGGCGTAGTCGGCAGGATAAGGCTGATGCACAAGATGGTGGAGAATACCACGCCTCTTCTCTTCCTCCCTCTACAGACTGGATGATAGACAGCCAGTCATTTCCGATGTCCGTCCCCCTGGACTCGCCTCTTCCTACCTGGCCTGTACCTAACAGGAAGTGTCATCATCTGTGCCAGTCTGGTCTGAGACTCGTGTCCTGCGGGACATCATTTTTTGCCCAAAAGCCTTAAATTTTGCATTTGTGATACACGGAGATGCTGAGACTCGTGTGCTGCGGGACATCGATTTTGGCAAAAAAACTTACATTTTTGCAGTTACTAGGGGGCTCCAACCCCTGCTCACTTCACTCACCCATCCCGTGCTTGGTTTACCGAATATACAATTTAAAGAGATTGTTGTTTTCATGGGAAATGTTACATATGCATTATTTTCACTTTTACTTTAAAACTTTTGTAAAAACAATCCTTTACTTCTGGCCCCGGGTGTGGTCACATCTGTTTCTCGCAGGACGTATAGTAAAGGGGGTGGTCAGCTGAATGCTTGCTAAGGAGATGCCGTCAGATCATCTGCTGTCTTTCTGCTGCTGGCGAGCTGCGTGTTCTGCTTGCCGCTTGTCGTTGTTTTAAGAGCTGGGAGCACATGATGCGTGTCTGCCAAAAGCACTCCAACAACTGCTAGGTTAGATGTCCCGTGGACTTGTTTTAAATGTTGTCTCACTGCCTTGTCTCGCGTGACGTTACGGTGTCTCTCACGGGACGTCAAATTGCAATCTGTTGGCACCAAGTATCATATCATATCATCGCGAGATGCTCCATGGCCAGTCTTTTAAGTGTCTTCTGAGAAGATCACGTCTCGTCTCCCTGGTCTCCCTACCACCAAGATTTTTTTTTTTTATAATAGAGGGATAAGACAGGGAGATGCTGAGACTCGTGTCCTGCAGGACATCATCTTTGCCCAAAAGATTGAATTTCCCCTTGGGATTAATAAAGTATCTATCTATCTATCTATCTATCTATCTATCTATCTATCTATCTATCTATTATATAGTGCCTTTCACATATCTATCTATCTATCTATCTATCTATCTATTATATAGTGCCTTTCATATCTATCTATCTATCTATCTATCTATCTATCTATCTATCTATCTATTATATAGTGCCTTCTATCTATCTATCTATCTATTATATAGTACCTTTCACATATCTATCTATCTATCTATCTATCTATCTATCTATCTATCTATCTATCTATCTATCTATTATATAGTGCCTTTCACATATCTATCTATCTATCTATCTATCTATTATATAGTGCCTTTCATATCTATCTATCTATCTATCTATCTATCTATCTATCTATCTATCTATCTATCTATCTATCTATCTATCTATTATATAGTGCCTTTCATATCTATCTATCTATCTATTATATAGTACCTTTCACATATCTATCTATCTATCTATCTATCTATCTATCTATCTATCTATCTATCTATCTATCTATCTATCTATTATATAGTGCCTTTCACATATCTATCTATCTATCTATCTATCTATCTATCTATCTATCTATCTATCTATATAGTGCCTTTCATATCTATCTATCTATCTATCTATCTATCTATCTATCTATCTATCTATCTATCATATAGTGCCTTTCATATCTATCTATCTATCTATCTATCTATCTATCTATCTATCTATCTATCTATCTATCTATCTATCTATCTATCTATCTATCTATCATAAGCCTTAATGTTTGCATTTATAATGCACGGAGATACAGTATCACCCCCGACTCTTTTCCATTTGTCTTGTCATCTTTGTTTTTTTCTATGTATTGTTTCTACCCATTGGCACACCAAACCTGGTTTCTTGACTGGGTGTGATCATGGGATGGCACGGTGCATTTAGCCTGTTGTCCCCACACTAGCATTTGGGTTTCAACAAACACCATCTGGGACCACTTGGAGAGGTGGTCCATCCACATCTGGTTTCCATTTCTTCCTCGTCTCCTTGCAAGATTATCATGGTGAAGTTCTGGGACAACCATACCACTCAGACCTCACCCTCTTGACTACCGTGAGGTGGTCTTCCTCATTGCCTGATTGTTGTTGGATGATGCAACAGATCTTGTCATTGATGGCACGACCAAAGTACGGAATCTCCAGAGCGGTCCTGTAGCACTTCATCTCCACCGCTTGTACTTTTCATCAAGATCCAGGATTCCCTTGCATATTGAAAGACTGAGAAGACCATGGCAGTCAGGAACCTCAACCTGGCTTTATGGCTGATGGATCTGTTTGTCTGTCGTAAGAACATTCAAACCTAAGACAAATGAGGGGAGACCATTCAGTCCACCTGTTGCCCATTTCTTTAGCTGTCCCAACAGCTCACGCACATCAATTCTTAGAGGAGATCCCGGTTTTCGGCGTCCACTCCGTGACTCAGTAGATTCTTCCCAATTCCCACAACTCTTTGAGTTAAAGGAGTCCTTCCATGGTTCCTTCCCCTTAATTATCACTTGGGTACGTGATTTACCGTGAAGTTGAAAGAATTCTGCCTGATCTGCTCTATCAATGCCTTTTGAGGATTCCGAAGACCAGAATTGGACTCTCCAGAAAAGTTTCAGGGCTGCTGCTGTGGGTGTAGCCTTTTGATTAAACCTCTATTTTTGAGTCTTCTTCATAACTCCTGGCCCATGTGCTGTGACCATTGTTGTTGGGATCGGTTTTCCCCATTGGCCTCCATTCCCACACTTTGGTGCTGCTTGCTCCAGGGATGTCACCAGGTGGGGAGTCACAGTTTCACTTCCTACTAGCCTGTTGACCTCAAAGCGGTGAGTTGTGATGGCGCAGCCTCCTACATTCAGGGTGGTCTTTGATGGCTTCAGTCAGGATGTGTTCAAGAACATCAACGTTAGAGATGACAAACCGAGCATGTAGTCTCCATTTATAAACACTGGATCATGATGAAGACCTCATTGACTTTCAGCATGGCACTATCAAGCACCATATGACCCAAAGTTCATGGACACCTGACCGTTACTCATAAAGTAGATGAGCTCCTTGAAAAACCATGGGCATTAACGTTTGGTTGGCTCACCTCCAGTCTTCTGTTTCCAGAAGATTTTAGAGTTCTGCCCAATTCAGCCACAAGAGCACTTGTGACGACAGATATTGATGGTGGGCGAGAAGACCTGGCTCACCAATACATGCCAATGGTGCTCATCAAAGGTGACATTTGTCCACTCGTGTTCCTTCATGACTGATGGTGAAATACAAAATGGTCTTCCCTGAACCGAAGAACTTAAATGTCTAAAACGGCTTTGTATACTGGGGCATCAATAGAATCCAAGGGGCCCGGCCGTTTTCTAACCTGCTCCAAACTTTACCATCCATCAGGTTCTCCAGGCCTGATCAGAACTTGGACTGCTTTATCAGACTAGCAGATTCATCACTCCAGGTTTTTTGTTGCTCTGGAGTCTAACGGTGGATGGCACGCTCCCTGTGACCCCAGCTGAGTCTTGGCATCGTGTAAAGTTCGATCTGACCCTGGGCCATGAAGCTCTTTTTTGCTCAGTAGGTCTTGTGCTGAAGTTGGAAATTGGGGGTGGAGCCACTCTTCAGCACTCGGTGGTCCCACTCTGCAAGTCTTCTGTGTGGTCTACCGCTTCAGTGGCTAGGCCTCAACACCTCAGAACAATGGGGCAGACAATTGAGCGGGAGCAGATCTAGCAGAGCAGAAACTTCACATAAGGTGGCATCCTGTGACGATGAAAGTGACAAAGCTCTTCGGTTTCTCACAGCAAGATGTGAAACACCCAGAGGGAGGGAGGTCCACATGCCTTGGGCCAGACGCCGTATGACGCCACCTCCCCTTGCATGGCAGTGTGAACTGACCCAGTCAACTGGAAGTGGAGCCGGAAGAGTTTGTGACAAATATAAACAGGATCAGGAATGAGCCAACGGAACGTCCTCAGAGGACATCAGGCAGAAAAGCTGATGCAACCAGGAGAATGTCTAACAAAGAAACAAGGAGGGGTGTGGGGGCATAAGTCAGGTGGGTACAAAGGGGGCAAAATGTTCAAATAGAATAAATAAAAAAATGAAAAATGAAAGTAGAACAATGAAACAGTATTGTCATAATGACAGTAAGGATGAAGACACCTAGACATCAAAGTAGAGGATGTCTCCTCTGTCCCCTCTGAAACCCTTCACCCTTCTGCTACACATTTTGCAGACTTGCTCTCCAGAATCACACCGACAAGACTGGCAGCTTTAGAACCCCAAACTGTTGACCCCAGGGGTCCCAATGTTGTTTTTTTTCCCTGCCATCTACAATTTGCAAGACAGCTTCACCTGCTGTCTTAGAGCAAGTATTCCAACCCTACATCCTTTGACCAATCAGGAACTAATTTAGCATTATTTCCCCCCGGACTACTTTGGATTCTGGGGGGCCCTCGTGTATTGTTTTTTGTTTTTTTTTTCCCCCTATATTGTACAGTTTGTACACCAGCGCCACCTGCTGTCTTTGAGCAAGTATTACAACCCTACACTGGTAGTTCTCAACCTGTGGGGCGATGAGACGAAGATGAGAAAAAAGAAAACAAGAATCAAAAATATGAAAAATACGTCTATTGAACCAAAAAAAAGTTAACTTAAACTATATTCTGATACTAGAAAAATAAATATAGAGTTAGATAAATGTCGATAAAAGTTAAGTAGGTATAATGAAATATCCATCCAGCTAAATCCTAACTACAGGGATCTGCTGGAGCCAATCCCAGCCAACACTGGGTGCAAGGCAGGAAATAAACCCCAGTGTGGGTGCCAGCCCACTGCAGGGCACACCCACCCACTAGGATTGCACCTAACCGGCATGTCTTTGGACTGTGGGAGGAAACCCACGCAGACACGGGGAGAACATGCAAACTCCACGCAAGCAAAGCAAACCCAGGTCTCCTAACTGCAAGGCAGCAGCGCTACCCACTGCACCACCGTGCTGCCCTATATAATAGATCGATAGATAAATATACAGATAGATAGATAGAGAGATAGATAGATGTGAAAGACATTATATGATTGATAGGTAGATAGTACGTAATGTAACAGTAGGAGGTGCTATCGCTCCCTTGAACCCTCAGGTACCACACCAAACACCAGGTAAAAGTCCAATAATTGTTATTTTTATTATAATAATTACGTGCACCAAGCACCCCCCACTCCACACTACTCATACAATAACCAATACAATCCTCCACTCCCAGGCGCGTAGCCACCCTTCCTCTCAGCTCAGCTCACCATCTGGTAGCTCCCACAGTCCTTTTATATTCCCTGACCCGGAAGTGTTTTCAATCCCCAGTCCATGTGATCTCCTATGACTTCCGGGTCAGATAAAAAGTCCTTTTTTGTATCAGTATACTGCTGCTGGATTATGTGAATTTCCCCTTGGGATTAATAAAGTATCTATCTATCTATCTATCTATCTATCTATCTATCTATCTATCTATCTATCTATCTATCTATCTATCTATCATATAGTGCCTTTCATATCTATCTATCTATCTATCTATCTATCTATCTATCTATCTATCTATCTATTATATAGTGCCTTACATCTATCTATCTATCTATCTATCTATCTATCTATCTATCTATCTATCTATCTATCTATTATATAGTGCCTTTATCTATCTATCTATCTATCTATCTATCTATCTATCTATCTATCTATCTATCTATCTATCTATTATATAGTGCCTTTATCTATCTATCTATCTATCTATCTATCTATCTATCTATCTATCTATCTATCTATCTATCTATCTATCTATCTATCTTTTCTTCATCCCGGAAGTACGTCATTCCCTCTGTCACCTTGACTAAGACGTACTTCCGGGTTATAGTGCACATGCAAGTCCTTGAGCCTCCCTGCAGCGTCCTCTGGTGGGCCCCATGCTATCCAGCAGGGTTGGGAATAGAAACTCCATTGTCCAGGATTCCCTGCTGGTCTTTGGGGCACTTCCATGCTACAGGGAGGTCTCCATCTGGCGGCCTGGGGGTATTGGCCGGGATGAACAGCCGGCCATCTCACATGGTAGGTTAACTTAGATAGAAAGACAGACAGACAGATAGGAATGAAAGGGGTGGCACGGTGGCACAGTGGGTAGGGCTGCTGCCTTGCAGATAGGAGCCCCGGGTTCGCTCCCCAGGTCCTAACTGCGTGGAGTTTGCTTGTTCTCCCCGTGTCTGAGTGGGTTTCCTCCCACAGTCCAAAGACATGCAGGTTTGGTGCATTGGTGATTCTAAATTGTCCGTAGTGTGTGAGTGGGTGTGAGTGGGTGTGCCCTGTGGTGGGCTGGTGCCCTGCCCGGGGTTTGTTTCCTGCCTTGCACCCTGTGTCTCCTAACTTCGAGGCAGCAGCGCTACCCACTGCGCCACCGTGCTGCCCTATATGATATATCATTAATTAAAAAAGAACAAATTGGTATTAGTGGGCTCCTTTCAGAAAAACATTAGGGGGCGCGATTAAAACTGTTATGAAAACTCGGGTCGCAAATACTTAAAAGTTGAGAAACGCTGCTCTAGGTCTACTTTGGAAGCCAAATTTGGGATTCTAGGGGGCCTTTGTGTATTTTTTAAATTTTGTTCTTTTTTTGTTTCGTTCTCGTCCTGGACATGACGTCAAACTGCATCCGGTCCTCCAACTTGCAGGGAAATCATAAGGCTTGGTGGCAGGCCAACGTCAAAAAACTTGACACAGCTCTTAGATGGCAGACAGGCCCCCTTTTGCACGGGAGTGGGCTGTGCTCGCATTACGAAGGGGATGGGGGTTTTATCCTTGGAATTCCCATCCCCGGAAGAGTCGAAACTGTCGGAGAGCCAGTGGGGTCAGGCCTGGAACTGGTGTGGTACTGAGGTGTCTCCCGCCACACAGCAGTACTCGGGGCCCAACCAGGATTGTGAGCTGTACTGTCCCGCTCTTTCTGACAATTAGATGGCTGGAGGTCCACGTGTGTCACCAGGTGTGCCTTCTTCTTTATTTTCTCGACTTTTCCCACATCACCCCTCCTTCCTTTGAATTCACTGCCCGTGCTGCTCCTCTTAGCCTTAAGGTGGACATCCCTTCTTCTGCCTCTCTCAACATGTCCACTGGCCAGTCCACCTTAACACTATAAGGCTGTCAAGTCCACCCTTTCTATTAAGTGTATGATGGCTGGCTTACCGTGCCTGGTGCTGCCTTCTCAGTTTTTTTTCTCTGGCATATGAAGGATGGCACCCACGTAGTTGTTTCCCATTTCCCATTCTCCTTAGTCCTAAAGCTGATGTCCCTTTTTCTGTTTCTTAAAATACGAGCGGGCCGGTCCACCTTAAGAGCTGCCGGTTGGCATCGCCACCTTTTCTCTTAACAGGGTGATGGCTTGGCAACTAGGCGTGTGCTTTGAGATGGCACCTCCTTAGGTTTTTCTCTGTTTACTCTTCCCACAGCACCTATGAAGATGACACCTGTGGAGTCCTTTCTCCTATCCAGGTGTGGGCAGCGTCGGTCCCGGAGGGCCGCAGCGGTTGCAGGTTTTTGTTTCTTAATGAGAAGTCAATTACTGCAGATGAAGCACTCATTGCTCAAGTGACATTTTGAGGCTTTGTTTCAGTGGTCTCGCCTGTTGGGGTCCCCCACCCTTAATTGCTGATTTCACTCTTAAACAGCAGCAGCATTCACTGGTTTAACGGCTCCTTATTAGCAATACGATGGAAGTGACAAAGCAGCCAGCAGCTCTCCATCTCGCTTGTTTGCATTTACACCTCTGTGTGTGTTCATCCTGCACTGTTTGATTTAATCAAACACTTCATTGAAGAATGGGACAGACTGAAAACGACACGTTGTAGGCTTCACATCATTTGGATGATATCCTTGGAAAGTTTAAGATATAAGAACCTAATATGGCAGACCAGCAAGCCCTAAAATTAAATATGGTCTAAGATTGGCAAAGATTGGGTTTCTAATGAAGCAGTCGGGTTGGAACGAAAACCTGAAGCCCACTGCGGCCTTCCAGGACTGATGTTGCTCCCCAGCTCCCCCTATCCCGTTCCTCCTAACTCTCAGGCTGACTTCACTGTTTCTGTCAATCAGTACCCAACCTGACTAGTCCACCTTAAGAGTAGCAATGGCTGCCATACCTACCCTGATGGTTGGCCTACCGTACACGTGACCGACAATGGTGTCTTTTGTGGATTTTCTCTTCTTACAGCACCTATGGAGATGGAGCTTACAGTATGGAGTTGTTCTTTCTATCCTGTTAATCATAACACTAAAGCTGACCTCACACTTTCTGTCTCTCTGGACATAACCTGATCGGTCCTGCTTAAGAGTAGCAGGTTGCCATATCCACCTTTTCTCAAACAATACGATGGTTGCCTAGCAAAGCTATGACCAGCGATTTTCCGCTTTTTTTTTGCTACACTTCCCATAATACCTTTGGAATTTACACCTATAGTGTCACTTCTGCTATCCAGTCCCTTCTACAACTCATGCTGACTACATTTTCTGTCTCTCAGTGCCCAACTCTTGGCTGGTCCACCTTAAGAATAGCAGGTTGCCGTATCCGCCCTTTCTCTAACAGTGTGATATCAGGCTGGCATATCAAAGTTGTGACCAGGGATTGTGTCTTCTCTGGTTTTCCTCTTGTTACTCGCCATTTATTGAGTCATTTCCCTTACACAGCCATCCCATCCAACTCTAAGGCTGACTTCCCTTTTCCTGTCTCTCAGTACCCAACCTGGCTGGTCCACCTTAAGAGTAGGACGTTGCCATATCCACTCTTTCTCTAACAGTATGAATCCTAGCATACCATAGCTATGACCAGGGATCGTGTCTTCTCTAGTTTTTCTCTTGCTACTCTTCCCATATTACCTATGGACGTGACGCCTATCATGTCACTTCCCCTATCCAGGCCCTCCTCACACTTACTGACTTCACATTTTCTGTCTCTCAGGATCAAACCTGGCTGGACCACCTTAAGAGTAGGAGGTTGCCATATCCACTGTTTCTCTAACAGTGTGATGGCTGGCATATCAAAGTTGTGACCAGGGATTGTGCCTTCTCTGGTTTTTCTCTAGTTCCTATATCACAGATGGAGGTGACACATGCTGTATGTTGTTACTTCTCTTATCCCGGTGACCTGGCTGGTCCACCTTAAGAGTAGGAGGTTGCCATATCCACTCTTTCTCTAACAGTATGATGGCTGGCATATCAAAGTTGTGACCAGGGATTGTGCCTTCTCTGGTTTTCCTCTTGTTACTTGCCATTTATGGAGTCATTTCCCTTACACAGCCATCCCACCCAACTCTAAGGCTGACTTCCCTTTTCCTGTCTCTCAGTACCCAACCTGACTGGTCCACCTTAAGAGTAGGACGTTGCCATATCCACTCTTTCTCTAACAGTATGATGGCTGGCATACCATAGCTATGACCAGGGATCGTGTCTTCTCTGGTTTTTCTCTGGTTCCTATATCACCGATGGAGGTGACACATGCTGTATGTTGTTATTCTCTTATCCTGGTAACCTGACTGGTCCACCTTAAGAGTAGGACGTTGCCATATCCACTCTTTCTCTAACAGTATGATGGCTGGCATACCATAGCTATGACCAGGGATCGTGTCTTCTCTAGTTTTTCTCTTGCTACTCTTCCCATATTACCTATGAACGTGACACCTATCATGTCACTTCCCCTATCCAGGCCCTCCTCACACTCACTGACTTCACATTTTCTGTCTCTCAGGATCAAACCTGGCTGGTCCACCTTAAGAGTAGCAGGTTGTCGTATCCGCCCTTTCTCTAACAGTGTGATATCAGGCTGGCATATCAAAGTTGTGACCAGGGATTGTGTCTTCTCTGGTTTTCCTCTTGTTACTCGCCATTTATGGAGTCATTTCCCTTACACAGCCATCCCACCCAACTCTAAGGCTGACTTCTCTTTTCCTGTCTCTCAGGATCAAACCTGGCTGGTCCACCTTAAGAGTAGGAGGTTGCCATATCCACTCTTTCTCTAACAGTGTGATGGCTGGCATACCAAAGCTGTGACCAGGGATTGTGTCTTCTCTGGTTTTTCTCTGGTTCCTATATCACCGATGGAGGTGACACATGCTGTATGTTGTTACTTCTCTTATCCCGGTGACCTGGCTGGTCCACCTTAAGAGTAGGAGGTTGCCATATCCACTCTTTCTCTAACAGTATGATGGCTGGCATATCAAAGTTGTGACCAGGGATTGTGCCTTCTCTGGTTTTCCTCTTGTTACTCGCCATTTATGGAGTCATTTCCCTTACACAGCCATCCCACCCAACTCTAAGGCTGACTTCCCTTTTCCTGTCTCTCAGTACCCAACCTGACTGGTCCACCTTAAGAGTAGGACGTTGCCATATCCACTCTTTCTCTAACAGTATGATGGCTGGCATACCATAGCTATGACCAGGGATCGTGTCTTCTCTAGTTTTTCTCTTGCTACTCTTCCCATATTACCTATGAACGTGACACCTATCATGTCACTTCCCCTATCCAGGCCCTCCTCACACTCACTGACTTCACATTTTCTGTCTCTCAGGATCAAACCTGGCTGGTCCACCTTAAGAGTAGCAGGTTGTCGTATCCGCCCTTTCTCTAACAGTGTGATATCAGGCTGGCATATCAAAGTTGTGACCAGGGATTGTGTCTTCTCTGGTTTTCCTCTTGTTACTCGCCATTTATGGAGTCATTTCCCTTACACAGCCATCCCACCCAACTCTAAGGCTGACTTCTCTTTTCCTGTCTCTCAGGATCAAACCTGGCTGGTCCACCTTAAGAGTAGGAGGTTGCCATATCCACTCTTTCTCTAACAGTGTGATGGCTGGCATACCAAAGCTGTGACCAGGGATTGTGTCTTCTCTGGTTTTTCTCTGGTTCCTATATCACCGATGGAGGTGACACATGCTGTATGTTGTTACTTCTCTTATCCCGGTGACCTGGCTGGTCCACCTTAAGAGTAGGAGGTTGCCATATCCACTCTTTCTCTAACAGTATGATGGCTGGCATATCAAAGTTGTGACCAGGGATTGTGCCTTCTCTGGTTTTCCTCTTGTTACTCGCCATTTATGGAGTCATTTCCCTTACACAGCCATCCCACCCAACTCTAAGGCTGACTTCCCTTTTCCTGTCTCTCAGTACCCAACCTGACTGGTCCACCTTAAGAGTAGGACGTTGCCATATCCACTCTTTCTCTAACAGTATGATGGCTGGCATACCATAGCTGTGACCAGGGATTGTGTCTTCTCTGGTTTTTCTCTGGTTCCTATATCACCGATGGAGGTGACACATGCTGTATGTTGTTACTTCTCTTATCCTGGTAACCTGACTGGTCCACCTTAAGAGTAGCAGGTTGCCATACCCACCCTTACTTGAACTGGCTGGCCTTCCATAGCTGTGACCTGTGACCTGTGTCCTTTTCTGTTTTTCTTTGGTTTCTCGACCCAGTATCTACTGTATGTTGTCACTTCCTTTATCCAGGCCCTCCACACACTCAGGCTGACTTCCCTTTTTCTGTCTCCCAGTGCTCAACTTGGCTGGTCCACCTTAAGAGTAGATGGTTTCCCACCCTTTGTCTGACAGTGTGATGGCTGGCCTATCATACATGTGACAGGCGATGGTGTCTTCTCATCTTCCCATGATACCTATGGAGATGGCACTTATGGAGTCATTTCTCCTCTCCTGATCATCCTAACACTAAAACTGACTTCCCTTTTGCTCTCACTCAGTGCTGGTCCACCTAAAGAGTAGCAGGTTGCCATATCCCACCCTTTGTCTGACAGTGTGATGACTGGCCTGCCATACCTGTGACTGGCCATGTGGTCTGCTCTGGTTTTTCTCTTGCTACGCTTCCTGCAGTCCCTATGGAGATGGCACTTATGGAGTCATTTCCCTTCTGCTGTCCCTCCTAACTCTTAGGCTGACTTCCCTTTTCCTGCTTCTCACTCCCTGAGGGGGTTAGCCTATTCATCCCTTTCCTGCTCTTTCTCTTTCCTGAACTGAGATGCCCAGGTGTTGTTCTTTCTGTTTTATCGACTTTGCCAACAGCACCCCTTTCCTTTAGATAGTTTATTTCCATAAAACCCCAGTGATCTTATCCCATTTTGCCCAGTCCACTTGAGGAGCCCGGTCTCACAGATGCCATTTACTGCAGCTGACTGGCTGCCAGTGACATGTTTCCCGGGTGCCCTTATTGGCAGCTGGCACACATTGGACACGTTCACTTTCCAATTTCCCTGGAAGCTTCCAAGACCCTTTGAATCGCGATGCTAATCATCTGGTAGCCTGTGTGTGTGAGACCACCTGCCCCATGCCTTTTACAGGTGAACTTGTGCCCAGAGGGTGGCCACTGATGGAGGGAGGGCTTGGAATGAATTCCAATTGACTCAGCACAACTTCTGATTCCTAAACACACACACGCGCGCGCACACACAAGAACAATCGAAAGACAAGATTGGCTAATTGAAATCAGGTGCCCCGTTCGAGAAGCCCCTCGACTCCATCCCTATGAAATCTAATATTCCAAAAACAGCTCGTAATTAGCCAGGAGCGAGCGCGGCGGCTCATCGATGCCGGAGAGTCCGTGCGTCTCACCGACGCAATTAGGATTTGTTACATTGTCTCCGCTGCGCACGATCCTCTTGTTTAAATAAACGCTGCGGGTGACCGCCGCTTACGACTGGCACGGTAACATTTATTTATTTTCTGTAATGAACTCCGACGAGCCTTCTTAAGCCGTCCAGGTTTTGTTCAATTAGAAGAAAAAAAGAAAGAATTTGAAGGCTGGAATGTGCTGTTTATTCAAATGTAATCTGTCAATTGAGAAACTTCTGGAATAACTGAGTGCGGCGTTTTGGAGCGGCGCATTCTCGATGGCAAAACCACACCAAACAATGGGCGCTTGTCTCCTTCTGTTAGCCGCGTTTTAATTGTACCCATAAATTGGCAGGGTGCCCTTACTGCCTTATTGTCTGCAATTGCAATATCTTACTGGAGCGCAATACGGAAAGGCGCTATATAGAATTTAAAGGTTCACTGATTCAATTTGTGACCCTCCTTGTGGATGACTCAAAGTAACCTGCTGGCCATTCAGTTATGCGGCGGTCCTTCCTGCGCTCCGGCCGTTCTTTAAAAACAGACACTTGTGTGCTCAGTGCGGCCCTCCACTGGCCGAGCCGGTGAACTTTAAAAATCACCAGGTGGCGGCCCCAGTCTCCCCCAGTTACACACACACAAGGTAAACTGTCATACTACGGCTCTACAGCAGCGTGCAAAGGGAAGGCGCTATATATAACGTCACCGGCGGTTCAGTTATCACCGCAAAGGACTGTGTGATCAGATTTCAGTCACGTCATCCTCCGGTCCTCAAACTCTCAAAAATGTGTCGTGTGTTTAAAGAAAGTGTACCACTGGGCTGCCCTCACAAAACATGACGGGAGGTCCGAGTTATGCAAAGGCGCAAGGCTGGGTGATCCTAACCGAGTCACTCATTCTATCAGTTTCAAAACTGTGAAAGTCTTTTATACATTTAAAGCAGTTTTACTGTAGCCTTGTACTTGTAAACCACTTGGTTTCTGTTAATGAAAGGCGCTATATAAAAACATCAGTACAAATTACCAAATGACCACAAATGAGTCATTCTCTTTTAAAACAACTGAACTGCTAATAGATAGATAGACAGATAGATAGACAGGCATTATAGATAGATAGATAGATAGATAGATAGATAGATAGATAGATAGATAGATAGATAGATAGATAGATAGAGTGAAAGGCACTATATAATAGATAGATAGATAGATAGATACAGTAGATAGATAGATAGAGAGGCACTATATAATAGATAGATAGATAGATAGATAGATAGATAGATAGATAGATAGATAGATAGATAGATATAGAGGCACTATAAGAGAGATAGAGAGGCACTATATAATAGATAGATAGAGAGATAGATAGAGGGAGAGGCACTATTCCAATCTTTGATTGGCTCGCTGTTCACCCTCAGAGTCCGATTCAAATAAGAATTCCCAATGACTCCGCCCACAACTCTACCCACCAGTCCTTAGAGCCCAGCAGATGCCATCATTCCCAGGACCCGAAGGGTGACAGGGAGACAGTAAGGGTCTCTCTCTCTCTCTCTCTCTCTCTCTCTCTCTTAATAATTCTGTTGGTTTCCTCTTCTGCTTTCTTCATTTACAGCCCTTGTGGCCCACCCTGTTCTTCATTCCCCCCTCAACACCGACCCGCAGGTTACGTCTGCACCTTACAGCAGAGGTTTCAAGGGTGCACCAGGGAGGGATTTAGGAGTGACCTCTTGACAAACCCAACCTTCTTTTTGCCATCAGCCAATTGGATGGCCAGTGACTCTGCCTCTGACTCCTCCCCTTTAGGCCCACTATAAGCTTAATGAAACAGGAGCAGGCGTCTTTGACAGGGGCATTTTTGGACCTTGGTGTGAGCTGATGTGGTCTGGTGGTCTCTTATTGATTTTAACTGCCAGTGCCAGTGACTTTCAAGCTCTTCAAACCCAACTTGTCTTCTCCAGCTCCAAATTGATTGTTTCTGATTGCCTCCATTCTGATGTAGTTTCTAACTAATTCAGGGTTGCAGATGACCTGTGCCTGTTCTGACATCACCGGACACCGGGAAGTTCATCACAGGACCCTATCAATAAACATTTGAATGCAAAAAAGGAAAAATTTGGACTGAGTCAGGAGGGCTTAGCAGTTCATAAAAGTTGGATGAACTCCAAACTCAAGCGGGATCTGAAATGAACATCCACCAAGAGAATCAATCGGAGCCGCAAAGCTTTGTGAGAGTGCGGCCAGCTCTCAATTGATGACCACAAGAAAACAGAACACAGAAATTGAGAAGGACCAAGAGAGGTCAGGCGTGGTCGCCATCCAAAGCCCCGGCATTGTTGAGGTGGTATAAATCAAGCTAAGCACAATTTTGGTCTTCCTCAAATGACTGTGGTGGGACAATTCAAGTTCAGTGATTTCATAGGTCAAGAGCAATTTACAGTAATGGGCCAAAAGTACCTGGCAAGCCGTTCTCACATAAAAGCTACGAAAACATCAAAAGCAAATCAGTGGTAAAGGAAAAGAAAAAAAAAATAAATGGGATTTGTCATGTGTATGTGTGACGAGAGTGACCCTACAAACCTACTGTGCTTGTGATGTCACCAGCCGAGCACCAGTCTTTGTACCCGATGGCAGGCCACCCTGCTGACAATCAGCTGTTAACTGTGCGCCTGAAATGATGTCACATGACACACCACACACATGACCCTTCATATGTAACCAGACATGGAGGAGCAACCACACCACAATGTACGATCAGAAGCGAAAAAGTCTCATTCAGTTCTCTGTGGCTTTTTAAAAAGATAAATGATTACTAATAATTTGGCAGATACCCTTATCCAAAGCAACTTCCAATATTTGACATCCAATTGGCTCGACTACCTTTGTTTGTCCAATTGGAGGCCAGGCAGGTGAAGTGACTTGTTCAGGGTCACACACAGTAGGGACACTAGAGGGACTTGAAAGGCATCATAAGGATACAATTCATTTACTTGAACCAGGGGCAATGGTCTGTGTAGTTGTGCCTGGGCTTTAGGGTGGTCTTAAACCCCTCTACAGGTTACCATATATATGTATAAACTGTGTACGTTTATGTATAGTATGAATTTATGTATATAAATATATGGTGTGGGTGATTTGTTAGATGTCAGCCTACTTAGTCACACGGCTCTTCTCCCTCTGCAGTTTCCAAAATGTATTCATTTAAAGAGCTTCTGTAAAAAGCCCAACCTATCTATCTATCTATCTATCTATCTATCATATAGTGCCTTTCACTCTATCTATCTATCTATCTATCTATCTATCTATCTATCTATCTATCTATCTATCTATTTTATTTAGTGCTTTTTCTATCTATCTATCTATCTATCTATCTATCTATCTATCTATCTATCTATCTATCTATTATATAGCGCCTTTCACTCTATCTATCTATCTATCTATCTATCTATCTATCTATTTTATTTAGTGCTTTTTCTATCTATCTATCTATCTATCTATCTATCTATCTATCTATCTATCTATCTATCTATCTATTATATAGCCTTTCAATCTATCTATCTATCTATCTATCTATCTATCTATCTATCATATAGTGCCTTTAATATCTATCTATCTATCTATCTATCTATCTATCTATCTATCTATCTATCTATCTATCTATCTATCTATCTATCATATAGTGCCTTTAATATCTATCTATCTATCTATCTATCTATCTATCTATCTATCTATCTATCATATAGTGCCTTTAATATCTATCTATCTATCTATCTATCTATCTATCTATCTATCTATCTATCTATCATATAGTGCTGTTCACTTTTATATTATATTATATTATATTATATTATATTATATTATATTATATTATATTATATTATATTATATTATACTAGCAAAATACCCCCGCTTTGCAGCGGAGAAGTAGTGTGTTAAAGAAGTAATGAAAAAGAAAAGGAAACATTTTGAAAATAATGTAACATGATTGTTAATGTAATTGTTTTGTGACTCTTATGAGTGTTGCTGTCATATATATATACTGTATATACACATACATATACACATACATATATACATTTTGAACTTGAACCCGGACAGAGGTAGACGGACAAGATAGTTCCACCACACAGTCTTTATTTCCAATACTATTTACAAAACTGTGCTCACGTGCACCCCCAGTGCCTCCAGCACCGATTCCACCAACTGTCCAGGCCACACAAGTCTAATGCCTCTCTCTTGGCCGCCTCCCGTCCTCTCTCCAGCTCTGTCCTCTTCCACCCGACATCCACTAATGACTGGAGGGAGGCGGCCCCTTATATGGGAATCCGGATGGGCTCCAGCTGCTTCCCGGCAATCTCCTGCAGACACACCCCAGTGTGGCAGAAGTGCTGGCTGCGCACTCAGAAGCCCTTCTGGTGTCCACTGTCTTCTTCCCCCCAGCACTTCCTGGTGTGGCGGAAGTGCTGGGCTCCAGACTTCTACAGGCACCAGGGCGCCGTCTGGTGGTGGCCACGGGTCCCTACAGGGCTGGACTTCCAAGCCCTTTACCCGAGGCCCCCAACATAACCAGGGCGGATGCCCCCTTGCGGTCTGGAGGAGGCACAAGCCCTCCTCTGGTCCTCCTGGGCGTCCCGGCCGGGGACCACAACATATATACATACAGTGGGTACGTAAAGTATTCAGACCCCCTTCAATTTTTCACTCTTTTTTATATTGCAGCCATTTGCTAAAATCATTTAAATTAATTTTTTCCCTCATTAATGTACACACAGCACCCCATATTGACAGACAAAAAAAATAATTTTTGAAATTGTTGCAGATTTATTAAAAAAGAAAAACTGAAATATCACCTGGTCCTAAGTATTCAGACCCTTTGCTCAGTATTTAGTAGAAGCCCCCTTTTGAGCTCATACAGCCAGGAGTCTTCTTGGGAAAGAGGCAACAAGTTTTTCACACCTGGATTTGGGGATCCTCTGCCATTCCTCCTTGCAGATCCTCTCCAGTTCTGTCAGGTTGGATGGTAAACGTTGGTGGACGGCCATTTTTAGGTCTCTCCAGAGATGCTCAATTGGGTTGAAGTCAGGGCTCTGGCTGGGCCATTCAAGAACAGTCACAGAGTTGTTGTGAAGCCACTCCTTTGTTATTTTAGCTGTGCGCTTAGGGTCATTGTCTTGTTGGAAGGTAAACCTTTGGCCCAGTCTGAGGTCCTTAGCACTCTGGAGAAGGTTTTTGTCCAGGATATCCCTGTACTTGGCCGCATTCATCTTTCCTCGATTGCAACCAGTCATCCTGTCCCTGCAGTTGAAAAACACCCCCACAGCATGATGCTACCAGCGCCATGTTTCACTGTGGGGACTGTATTGGACAAGTGATGAGCAGTGCCTGGTTGTCTCCACACATACCGCTTAGAATTAAGGCCAAAAAGTTCTATCTTGGTCTCATCAGACCAGCGAATCTTATTTCTCACCATCTCAGAGTCCTTCAGGTGTCTTTTAGCAAACTCCATTGCGGGCTGCCATGTGTCTTACCTCTCCTCAGTGTGTGGAGACAACCAGGAACTGCTCATCACTAAAGTTCTTGTCCAAACTGTTCTTGATAGGCCCAGCCAGAGCCCTGACTTCAACCCAATGGAGCATCTCTGGAGAGACCTAAAAATGGCTGTCCACCAACGTTTACCATCCAACCTGACAGAACTGGAGAGGATTTGCAAGGAGGAATGGCAGAGGATCCCCAAATGCGTGTGTTTGAAAAACTTGTTGCCTCTTTCCCAAAAAGACTCCTGGCTGTATGAGCTCAAAAGGGGGCTTCTACTAAATACTGAGCAAAGGGTCTGAATACTTAGGACCAGGTGATATTTCAGTTTTTCTTTTTTAATAAATCTGCAATATAGATTATATTATATTATGTTATATTATATATTATTCCATTCCTATCTATCTATCTATCTATCTATCTATCTATCTATCTATCTATCTATCTATCTATCTATCTATCTATCTATCTATCTATTATATAGTGCCTTTCACATTATCTATCTATCTATCTATCTATCTATCTATCTATCTATCTATCTATCTATCTATCTATCTATTATATAGTGCCTTTCACATCTATCTATCTATCTATCTATCTATCTATCTATCTATCTATCTATCTATCTATCTATCATATAGTGCCTTTCATATCTATCTATCTATCTATCTATCTATCTATCTATCTATCTATCTATCTATCTATCTCTTATATAGTGCCTTTCACATCTATCTATCTATCTATCTATTATATAGTGCCTTTCACTCTATCTATCTATCTATCTATCTATCTATCTATCTATCTATCTATCTATCATATAGTGCCTTTCATATCTATCTATCTATCTATCTATCTATCTATCTATCTATCTATCTATCTATCTATCTATCTATCCTATAGTGCCTTTCATATCTATCTATCTATCTATCTATCTATCTATCTATCTATCTATCTATCTATCTATCTATCTATCTATCTATCTATCTATCTATCTATCTATCTATCTAATATTTTTAGGACTTGATAGCTGTATTCATAGTACTGTGAAAAGGTATTTTACCCCCTTCTTCATACATCTCAGCACAACAACAACAACAACAACAACATTTATTTCTATAGCACATTTTCATACATAAAATGTAGCTCAAAGTGCTTTATGAATAATACATATGCATAATGAAGAATAGAAAAATAAAAGACACAGTAAGAAAATAAAATAAGTCAACATTAATTAACATAGAATAAGAGTAAGGTCCAATGGCCAGGGTGGACAGAAAAAACAAAAAAAGAAAAACTCCAGACGGCTGGAGAAAAAAATAAAATCTGCAGGGATTCCAGACCATGAGACCACCCAGTCCCCTCTGGGACAAAGGACACTCTGAAGTCAGCTGGAAGTTTCTGTGGTCTCATGAGACCCAAATGGACGCAGTTGCCATGTTACACGGCTCGCTATCTAAAACACAGCATCCCCACCGTGAATCTTGGAGGTGGCAGCATCAGGCTGCTGGAGGTGCTTCTCTGCCGCAGACCCTGGCAGGTTTGTGAGAGTAAAATGAGTGCAGCAAAAGACGAAGAAACCCTGAAGGAAAACCTGATGAAGTATGTAAAAATTTGTACCTCGAAAAGATGACAACGAGGTCAAGGCTGAAGCCAACATGACACAACAATGGCTGGAAAACAACAGTGTGAACCTTGTGGAGTGAGTAGGTCAGAGTGCAGATCTCAATCCCATTCAGAGTTTGTCGTTTCACTTGAGAACAGGTGTTCACTCACAATCCTCTTGACACCCCTCAGACCTTCAGCAGGTTTGAATAAGTTGGAAGAAATGTCAGTTTGCTGGTACAGAAAGAGACCTGAGCACACAGAGCCTAGGCTGTCATGACTGTCATCTACTAAAGAGGTGAATACTTACTCTATGCAGTTAGTTATTTTGAGTTTTATATTTGTAATTAATTTAGACCACTGGCAGATATCTGTTTTCACTTTAACATTAAAGAGTCTTTGTGTCAACAGAGCCTAATTAAAAATCCAGACTGTATAACAATTAATTGTTCAGAGAGGAGGAATACTTTTCATAGGCACTGTATATCCTCTTATAAAAACGGTGGCCTTGTTAAATTTTATCACTTTTTTTCACAAATATGTGTTTGCTTTCAGTCTGTAAATTACACAGGATTTGGCAAAAATTGCTTGTTTTTGAGAAATTCATTACGGCACAAAGCATGTCAATAGTGTCACACGCGTGAACAGGGGGCTCTGGTGATTGTCATTACCCTCCGCACCAGGGGTTGGCGCTGTGTTCTTCTCTCTTCCTCCCCTCTGCAGAACTGAAGATTGGTGGCCACCTCACCACTGGTGTCACTTCCATTAGTCCGTTCCCTACCTGGACCCGCCCCTTCCTGCTTGGAACCCATGTGACCGGAAGTTCTGCCATTTTGAGTTCAGGTATTCTTAATTGGCTGCATGTTTTTCGTTGTTTTCTTATTTCAGTTTAAACACTTTGACGTTGTTTTGTCAATCAAGTTTGCTCAGATGTCTGTCAGTTTCTGGAACATTTGTGAAAACAGAACGAAGAGCAAGATAAAGATCTGGGGAGTCCCCTCAACTAGCCTGCTTAATAAATGGGAATAAGAAACAAAGAAAAAGTAACCAAATCAAAGACTTCAAAGGTGACTAAAGTGGGCCGAGAGGGTCCGTCAATAGCAATCATGACTTCTGTTGAGGAGCACAGTCTCATACAGACAAGGATCCTTCACTGAATGCCGACTTCTGGGTTGATCTGTTGTTATGTATATGGTGGCGGGTTAACAATCCCGGCTGGCTGCAGCTGCCTTACTCCCTTGAACCCGGGACCATTGATAGTAATGTCTGAGATGAGGAGGTTCACAAACGAGCCAGAGTAATCAGGCGCATCAGACTGCTTAGTGGTGTATAATGTAAAAAATGAAGATGCATGGCAGGGAAAAGGGCTCGATCCTCACATAAGAGCCGACTCCATTATGAGACAAAAAGCAAATCCAATGCTATGGTCTGCTTAGGTTTGGATCTTTAAGGATGTTGGTTATCCACTGAGGCATAGTCTACACTGAGGCTGACACCATAATAAATGATGGTATGAAATCTCAGAGACCTCTGGTGATGGTGGCCATAAGGGCTACAGGAGCTGAGGGCCCTGATTTGACACAAGACCACGACGCTGCTGCCTATGATATACACTACAAATAAGCAATTAATGAAGAGGAATGAGAGTGAGGGAAATGTAAAAAATAAAGATGCACAGCAAGGAAAAGATCTCAATCCTCATATATGAGACAAAAAGCAAATCCAATGCTATGGTCTGCTTAGGTTTGGATCTTTAAGGATGTTAGTTATCCACTGAGGCATAGTCTACACTGAGGCCGACACCATAATAAATGATGGTATGAAATCTCAGAGACCTCTGGTGATGGTGGCCATGAGGGCTACAGGAGCTGAGGGCCCTGATTTAACACAAGACCACGACGCTGCTGGCTATGATATACACTACAAATAAGCAATTAATAAAGAGGAATGAGAGTGAGGGAAATGTAAAAAATAAAGATGCACAGCAAGGAAAAGATCTCAATCCTCATATATGAGACAAAAAGCAAATCCAATGCTATGGTCTGCTTAGGTTTGGATCTTTAAGGATGTTGGTTATCCACTCAGGCATAGTCTACACTGAGGCCGACGCCATAATAAATGATGGTATGAAATCTCAGAGACCTCTGGTGATGGTGGCCCTGATGGCTACAGGAGCTGAGCGTCTTGACTTAACACAAGACCACGACGCTGCTGGCTATGATATACACTACAAATAAGCAATTAATAAAGAGGAATGAGAGTGAGGGAAAAAGGTAAAAGGTGAAAATTGGAGAGACACAGCAAGGAATGGGCTAAATCTTATTATAAGAAGGAGGTTTACTATGTGAGCAAAACCAAACCCAGCACAAAGATCTGAGTATAAGCCAGGAAAAGATCCAATGGAATCAAAACCAGGGGATCAAGATGTCTGTGCATCCTTACCAAAATTGAGGCTGGAGAACAAGAACAAAAGCCAAAAAACTGAAAAGCAATGCCAACAGTATTAGAATAGTGGTTTGAAATTTGGGTATGGAATGAATAATGGTGACCTTTTATCGCAATGTGTCAAAGATGAGAGGTCACAACCCCAAAGGGGATGCCCCTAACATTGGGGTAATGCACTTACACTATGGTGGCCTATTAATATGGGAAGCGCATTCATGCTATGGCCCAAGCTCCTCAATTGGTAGCCAATCTCACTGCCGATTGATGGCATGAAACGCGAGTGCTGAGATGGCGGCTCTTCGTACACGACTCTTTATTAAATCACAAGGCCCCGGATGTGCTCTGCTCTTGTTCCAAGAAGGAGGTACCTGCACAGTAATAGGCACCGAGCGTTGCTCCTGCATTCCAACCTGGCCACTTTGTCTGATGCCATACGCCATGTTCCTCCCTGATGCCCCGACTGGACCTGTATGATTACTTAATCTAGAAGTCCCAAGGTTGCTCAGTAACCCTGTCTGCAGATAATCAGCTCACTGCTAAGTTATACAGTGGCACGCACTTCATCCTGGAGGACATTGGTCTGCTTGATTGAGTATCTTCAATAACAACCTCCTCTGTGTGCAATGTTTCAATCTTGGTGTTGGCTGAAGAATTTTTTCCATAGTACCAAACTGGCAGCAACAATGAAAACACAAAATGACAGATGAGACAATCCAAAAACAAAGCTATAATAGGAAAAAAATGGATGTCAAACATAAAATCAATGTAAAATGACATGATTTGAAACATGATAGCCTATAAAAGAATTGAGAAATGGAACAATCTGCTAAAAGAATAAAGCTAACAACACTAAAGATCTATAAGGACATTGTCCATCCCCCCGAGGGACAGCATTCACTGAGAGTACCACTACAAGATCACAGAGGCCTCAGGTGATGGCAGCCCTATGGGTTGAGGGCTTTAACACAAGACTGCGGTACTGTTGGCTGTAATGTAAAAGAAAAACAGAAAATTAATAAAGAGGATTAATTACAAGGGTTAAATAATAATAATGAAAGGTCAAAATAGAGAGGGGCAGAGCAAGGCACAGGTGCAATGTTAACATAACATAACATAAGGTGAAAGGTCAGGAGCTGATGATCAAACGAACCTGCAAGTTACCGGGATGAAAACTAAAGGGGGAAAAAAGAGGATTGAGGGAAAGGTTCCATCTAGTTTCACAGGTTGCTCAGGTCAAGAGTGACATCTCCCTTCTGGGATGCCTGGGACTTTATGGAGGCTGGACTGGAAGGGGCGGGGCAAAATGCCTCTGAGAAAACACTGGGCGGACAGTAACCGAACCAGGGTTCAAACCCCATTGGCCAGGAGCAATAACTGCTGTGTGACGCTGAAGAAAGTAAAGTTTTGTGGAAGATCATCAAACATAATGCAAAAGTCTATAAATGAGCAAACGGTTCAGCTCTGGCGGAATCACTGAGGATGAGTGGTCTGTGTTTTGTGAAAGTGGAGTCTTCTGCTACACGGAAGTCCCACTATGAAAAACAAAAAAAACAAAATAAACAGAAATGCATGTCCATTTTGTGCTGGCTTGGCACCGTAGGCACAGCATTGTCTCTGCCATCAGATGGCTTTGATCACAGCGCAGATCACTTCCAGATGATGTCTTGCAGAAACGACCCGAGTTGGCGCGGAGATGAAAGTTTCATTGAGTTTTCACTGTCGTCGACACCCGTTTGCCTTTGAAGCCTGTTTAATAAGCAGCACTTAGGTTGCAAAGTTTTAAAATGAATGATGTGGGCACCGAGGACGCTCTTCATATGCCCACAAATGCACTTTCTGTATGTACGCTCGCTCTATACGGCATGTCGATTGTGACGTACAACTCACTGGGATGGATGGCGTTACTTTACCCAGGCAAGAGGCCATCATGGGTGGGCACTGCTGATACACTGACATCCAGCCCTGCCCAGGATGGGTGCTGATCCCTTTACTGGTGTGGATGATGGCACACTGAAAGATCAGAGGAAGACTACATTAAGAGTCCCACCAGTATATTTAGTAACGCTCTAATCCAGCTGCTGTTTGGACGCCTATATTGGGAGTTGTGGTTCTAGAAGCCTGGTTCTTGGGTGCCACTGGCACAGGTCCAGCCAGACCCTGAAGTGCTTCATGGCCACATGGTACTGACACACCAGAACTACTTTTGGGTTTCACCTTACCCAGAAGAGTCCGAGTTGACAGTGGAGGAGGAGAAGGAGAAGGAGGTGGTGGAGGAGAAGAGAGAAAGAAAAAGAAGAAGCCATTGGGTGCCACACTACTACACTGGAACTGTGAAGGAAAGCCTCAGAAAAGTTCAAAAGGGTCTTCTTGGACTCTTCACATTGAGTGTGCCATACCAGTTGTGTGTTGAAGTTGGGGTGCATTGCACCCAGTATAGGCCACAAAATACACCATTGATGAATGATCGGCCCCTTTCAGGAGAATCTTTATCTACAGTGCATCCGGAAAGTATTCACAGCGCATCACTTTTTCCACATTTTGTTATGTTACAGCCTTATTCCAAAATGGATTAAATTCATTTTCTTCCTCAGAATTCTACACACAACACCCCATAATGACAACGTGAAAAAAGTTTACTTGAGGTTTTTGCAAATTTATTAAAAATAAAAACTGAGAAATCCCATGTACATAAGTATTCACAGCCTTTGCTCAATACTTTGTCGATGCACCTTTGGCAGCAATTCCAGCCTCAAGTCTTTTTGAATATGATGCCACAAGCTTGGCACACCTATCCTTGGCCAGTTTCGCCCATTCCTCTTTGCAGCACCTCTCAAGCTCCATCAGGTTGGATGGGAAGTGTCGCTGCACAGCCATTTTAAGATCTCTCCAGAGATGTTCAATCGGATTCAAGTCTGGGCTCTGGCTGGGCCACTCAAGGACATTCACAGAGTTGTCCTGAAGCCACTCCTTTGATATCTTGGCTGTGTGCTTAGGGTCGTTGTCCTGCTGAAAGATGAACCGTCGCCCCAGTCTGAGGTCAAGAGCGCTCTGGAGCAGGTTTTCATCCAGGATGTCTCTGTACATTGCTGCAGTCATCTTTCCCTTTATCCTGACTAGTCTCCCAGTTCATGATGCTGCCACCACCATGCTTCACTGTAGGGATGGTATTGGCCTGGTGATGAGCGGTGCCTGGTTTCCTCCAAACGTGACGCCTGGCATTCACACCAAAGAGTTCAATCTTTGTCTCATCAGACCAGAGAATTTTGTTTCTCATGGTCTGAGAGTCCTTCAGGTGCCTTTTGGCAAACTCCAGGTGGGCTGCCATGTGCCTTTTACTAAGGAGTGGCTTCTGTCTGGCCACTCTACCATACAGGCCTGATTGGTGGATTGCTGCAGAGATGGTTGTCCTTCTGGAAGGTTCTCCTCTCTCCACAGAGGACCTCTGGAGCTCTGACAGAGTGACCATCGGGTTCTTGGTCACCTCCCTGACTAAGGCCCTTCTCCCCGATCACTCAGTTTAGATGGCGGCCAGCTCTAGGAAGAGTCCTGGTGGTTTCGAACTTCTTCCACTTACGGATGATGGAGGCCACTGTGCTCATTGGGACCTTCAAAGCAGCAGACATTTTTCTGTAACCTTCCCCAGATTTGTGCCTTGAGACAATCCTGTCTCGGAGGTCTACAGACAATTCCTTTGACTTCATGCTTGGTTTGTGCTCTGACATGAACTGTCAACTGTGGGACCTTCTATAGACAGGTGTGTGCCTTTCCAAATCATGTCACATCAACTGAATTGACCACAGGTGGACTCCAATGAAGCTGCAGAAACATCTCAAGGATGATCAGGAGAAACAGGATGGACCTGAGCTCAATTTGGAGCTTCATGGCAAAGGCTGTGAATACTTATGGACATGGGATTTCTCAAATTTTTTATTTTTAATAAATCTGCAAAAATCTCAAGTAAACTTTTTCACATTGTCATTATGGGATGTTGTGTGCAGAATTCTGAGGAAAAAAATGAATTTAATCCATTTTGGAATAAGGCTGTGACATAACAAAATGTGGAATAAGTGATGCGCTGTGAATACTTTCTGGATGCACTGTACTTGAGGACCACTCACAGGAAGTGGCTGCTCATCTTGGGACCTGCGTCACATGAAGTTCCTGCTTGATGGACCACCGCAGGGGCTGTTAATGGCTGTTTGTTGGACTTTTCTTTGTTTCATGAACTGGGGGTTCATCTGGGAGGTACCCCAACTAAGGAAGCAGAGAGCCAATGAAAAGTTGGGATGCCAACCAGTGCTGGATTAGCCATATAAGCAAAGTAAGCAGATGCTTAGGGCATCAAGGTTAAAGGGGGCACCACAACAATTTTTCACAGCCGAATTTATCATATAAATTATTAAATTAATAAAATTAATAGCCATTTTCAAAATTTAATGAAAAGTGAATAATGCCGTCACTGTTCATTGATGGCGCCTTACACGGTGCGTTCTGCATGCTGGTGCCATCTGCGATGGGAATTCCCTTTTCATGGTGATCCCCTTAAGCGCCATGTTATGTGAAAATAATTCGATTCAAAACAATATGTTTTCATATTTTTAAATAATAGTTAATAGCTGATTAAAAATTATTATCACATAATTGTTGTGTTTCATGAATTATCTGTTATTTAACTTAAAATACATTGATAGAAAGCGTTATTTTCCGCTTTAAGCGAAAACAAAAAAATCATCCCAGTCTGAGGAAAAAATATTCTGGTAAGTCTATTTAATTCTAGTCTTGAATATTTTTAAATTCATTTACTGTACATTATGTAAAAGTGAAAATTGTACAGCTGATTACTATTGGATAAAATTGTTTATAACTTTTTTACTAATAAAGATTTATTAACAACATTTTCATAATATTTTCTTCAAATCTTACACTAACAATATGTGTAAATAGATTTTCAAAATTGACACAAAACCCATAAATAAATGAAATAATCAAAATGGTAAATCTACGGTTTTTATGTCAAAATGACCTTTGAACTGGAAATATTTTCTAGCTTGTTATTGTTTGAATATTTTGAATTACTAGTGTAAGGGGCACCAAAATTACTTAGTGCTTAGGGCATCTAAGGGTCTTAACCCGGCCCTGATGCCAACCCTGCTTACTGCCAGTGTTGAGGCACAGAAAACGGGCGCACAGTCGACTGGTTAAACCTCAGCAGCTATTGATGGGCTGAATGTCTGTTCACGTCCAGATTGTTCTGTTCTTCTAACAGCGTCTCTAAACTGACCAGCTCTGTTGGGCATGTCTGGGTCTCAGGCTCGCTCGTGCGGGATGTGCATCCTCTGGCCGGGACTCCATCTACAGTATGTAGTGTCCCAAATGGAAAGGCTGTGGCTTACTGACTGGGGTGCCCTCCTTGACTGGCTGCTCAGAGCTAATGAGGAGAAAAGAGACAGTATGGCTAACATTAGCGCCCCCTCTTGTCCTGGCAGGTTATTGCAAAACTTATCCGAGCCTGGAAGGTGAGCCTCAGACACCCATGAGTGTACATATAGTCAAGGAATAGACAAAACTCAGGAAAGCCAGGGACCCTCATTGCAAAATGAAAAAGAAGACTCCTTCTCAGATGTGAGTCCACGTATTGATAGAGTGACTCCATGATGGCAGGAGGGGATGAGACGGGACTAAGAGGTGGAAAGGGACGTCACGTCACAGATCCTAAACCTCTTGACTCGGGTGGAAATATCGAAACTACACAAGGGCCATGAATGTCCTCTACTCACAAATGCATAAAAAAATGTTTATATACATATATATATATATATATATATACAGTATGTAAGAGCCATTTTCCTAGTTCTATAAAATGTATGAATATTTATTAGATGATAATGCATAAAATATGGGAGGTTCCTATAACCCCCGTGAATAGAATTGAGTTGGTATTGTCCTGTCATTTCTTAACAGTTTTGAGTAAACAATGTTCTTCAGTTAGTGTTTAGCCTCGCCTTCTGTAAGGTATAGAGGCATACGGTTTTTTAACCGTGTTCGTGCTTATGCACGTGACCGTGCCTGGGCACATGTCTATGTGCCAACGGCCTACGGGCCTTTTGAGTGTGAAGTAACACGTAAAATAAAAGATTTAACAGTTGAACCGTATGTTTAAAGCATACAGGAGAAGAAATAAATAACCTTTAAGTATAGAAATAACCAAAGCTTCATAAGAAAAACTGAGTTTATAGAAGATACATTTTTCCTTTATTGCCTTTATTCTTTGTAACTATTTTTCTTTTTATTCTTGTATGGATTGTTTGCCTTTAACTTTCACTAAATATTTTTAAAACGAACTTTTGGACTGAGAGATTTCTTTGACACGCGTCTTACCCGTGCCTGACTTCGCCTTATACAAAGGCGGCTACACAGTGTATATATATATATAGGGTGGTCCTGATCTAATTATGCAATTTTCATTATGCTATAACTTATTAAGTTTTTTACATAGAAAATCACCCGACCATCAAGAAGTGTGCGAACTGACGACACAAAGAATCGTCTTCGCGCCGAACTGGAATCATCCCCACATAAATCAAAGTCATCCACACAATCTGGATCTGCATATTTATATATATATTGTGGACCCGGCCCAGACACAGACAGACAGACAGACATGTTGTTTTTCACCACCACACGTTTATTATTTACAATATTTACAATGTTTTTTAAGTGCCACACAAACCCCCACACAGTCCTGGCAAACCAATGCCTTCTCTTCGGGCCGCCTCCACACTCTCTGCTCCTGCTTTGTCCTGCTTCCACCCGACTCCAGCCTCGAATGAAGGGAGACGGCCCCTTTTAGACGATCCCGGAGAGAGAGAGAGTGAGAGAGCGAGAAATATATATATTTTATATATCTATATACAGTATATATAGATGCAATATATATACTGTCTGCAGTGGGCTGGCGCCCTGCCCAGGGTTTGTTTCCTGCCTTGCACCCTGTGTTGGCTGGGATTGGCAGATCCCTGTGACCATGTAGTTAGGATATAGCGGGTTGGATAATGGATGGATGGATATACTGTACAGCTCTACATATATGTATGTATAGATAGATAGATAGATAGATAGATAGATAGATAGATAGATAGATAGATAGATAGATAGAGTGAAAGGCACTATACTAGATAGATAGATAGATAGATAGATAGATAGATAGATAGATAGATAGATAGATAGATAGATAGATAGATAGATAGATAGATAGATATGTGAAAGGCACTATGATAGATAGATAGATAGATAGATAGATAGATAGATAGATAGATAGATAGATAGATAGATAGAGTGAAAGGCACTATATGATAGATAGATAGATAGATAGATAGATAGATAGATAGATAGATAGATAGATAGATAGATAGATAGATAGAGTGAAATACACTATATAACAGATAGATAGATAGATAGATAGATAGATAGATAGATAGATAGATAGATAGATAGATAGAGTGAAAGGCACTATATGATAGATAGATAGATAGATAGATAGATAGATAGATAGATAGATAGATAGATAGATATGTGAAAGGCACTATATAATAGATAGATAGATAGATAGATAGATAGATAGATAGATATTGTAATGCATATCTCACATGCTCAGTCAGGGTACGTAATGCCCCACTGAGACAGGAGGTGGCACTGCCACTGTCATCTCCTTCCTTTCCCACAGTGACCTCTGATCCCACCATCATACAGTCCTGGGCGTCCCGTGAGACAGATTTCTGCTGAAGGTAGATGGAACCTGTCCCTCAATCCTCTTTTTGAATTTCCACAACAGGGACACACCCCAGCGAGTGTCATTTTCAGTTCTTCTTCCTTTGTTTTGTGTGTTTAGATAAAATAAGCGGGACTATTTCGGTTGGCGCCCCAAAGTTTCCTGTTGCAGTCCCGAGCTCTCGGCCAAAACTGATTTAAACAGTGAAATGCCCAAAAGTCAAGATCACCCACAGATGTTCATGTTTTTGATAGAAATTGAAACTTTTTTTTTTTATTAAGGTCTCATTCATGTTATATCTCAGCTAGGATTGGCTGGAATTCCAATTCTTTTGTTAGCTTTCTTTTTTCCATTCTTAATTTTATTTTTTTATTTTGATGTTAATGTTACTTTTGTCAGTTATGTTCAATTGTGCTTGGCATGGTGGCGCAGTGGTAGCGCTGCTGCCTTGCAGTTAGGAGACCTGTGGTTCACTTCCTGGGTCTTCCCTGCGTGGAGTTTGCATGTTCTCTGTGAGGGTTTCCTTCCACAGTCTAAAGACATGCAGGTTTGGCACATTGGTGATCCTAAATTGTCCGATGTGTGTGTGTGGGCTGGCGCCCTGCCTGGGGTTTGTTTCATGCCTTGCGCCCTGTTTTGGCTGGGATTGGCTCCAGCAGACCCCTGTGACCTTGTAGTTAGGTTGTAGCGTGTTGGATAATGGATGGATGGATGGATTATTAAGTATGTGTGTGTCTAGGTCTGAGTTTATAAGTACTGGTTTGATGACGGACACTTTTAGTGTATCACGTATTGTGCCATCCAATAATGAACTTTCGATAAAGCTAAGAATTGGCGCTGCAAGAACATCCATTGCACTTTTTACTGGTTTTGTTGGCACTGGGTCTAAGAAATGACCTGGCCAGGAGACCCTCATAATGGTTGGAAAGCACCGATGGATTCCCTGGACAGCTGGTTCTTCTCTTCTAAGGGTTGGTAGGTCAACATGATGGAAGTCCAGAGGGTGACTGCCACCTGTGTGTGCCCCCAGTACCATCCCTCAGCTGGTGGTCACCCACGGGGCTGCATGGGAGTAATACAGGGTGGTCCATATTTAATTATGCAGATCCTGATCATCTGGATGACTTTCATTTATGTCGGGACGATTCCAGTTCGGCGCAAAGACGATTCTTCATGTTGTCAGTTCACAGACTTCTCGATGGTTCGTGATTTTTCGGGTGATTTTCTATGTAATAAACTTAATAATTTATAGCGTAATGAAAATTGCATAATTAGATCTGCCCCGTCCGCCTGACCCACGAATGTGCCCCACTCTGTAACAACAGTGTAGCTTTTTGGAAACTGGGATTGTTGGCAATGTGTCAAAGTGTCTGGGGGGTTTGGAGGGGATGGGTGGTCTGAGACGTCCCTCCAGTGGTCACAGCACTTATAAGGAGTTCCAGGGTAAGGTTGGCACAACTTTTATGTGAGAAATGCCACTTAGAGTCACTTTGATCAGAACGATAATAATACTATGGTGGGTTTTCAAGGGTTTCACACTCATGGGGTCAAAATCGAGTTCCAGTTCTGTCGCTTTACTCCTCGGACCACCTCATGGCCTGCTTATATAGCGCCTTTCATAACTGGAGAGCCTAAAGAACTTCACGGCAGGGTGACCTATAGTGACTTTCCTGTCAAAAATCCCAAAGATCCCCTCAGATGGGCTTTTCAAGTCTCAAATGGTTTAAGACCCTTATCAAGGGGGCAGGATAGAGGGGGTCATTGCAGTGTTGTATTTTGTTTGTTTCTTTTAATTGATTTCAGAGAATTATTTTTTATGTTTGTAAAGATTTTACCAAAATAAATAAATACATAAATCAGCTTGCCGGCAAATAAGAAGAAATATCAAGAAGAAAATCAGGAAGCACGCCAGCCGTGGCTTCGGTCCCTTTTGCATTTGTCTGCCATTAACATTTATAAGCAGTTTTCTTTATTACTATTATTTTGGGAGCCAACTCGTTTTGATTTTTTTTTTTTCCCAAAGACTGATGCGGTCAGACATTTTCCTTTTATTGTTTCTCATGAGACAAACAAAACTGGGAAGCCACTGTGAAGATAATGAACCCAAAAAATTCAAATGGCCAGATGTGAACCGTTTATTAGCCGTCTGATGAGGAAGTCGCAAAGCCTTGAAAAATGAGAGAGAGAAACAAGCAAAAAAGAAAAAGGAGCAGGAAGGGGATCTGGAGAGCGCGCCAATTGGGGTGGGCACTCGTGTGAATCGAGAGCAGCGGAAGTGTCATGTGTGTCATGTGTGACATGTAAAGTGTCCTGGTAGTGACCAGTGTGGCGATTCTGTGATTACAGGCATTGAGATGAGCGACAGTCGGCAGAGATAAAAACAGGGAGGGATATGAGGTGTGAACAGAAGGGGGTGCTCTTGTAGCGACCCTTATACAGTACTTAGTGGGGTAGAGCTGGCGCAGAGCCTCAGGAGCAGATTGGCAATGCTAGGGCTAAGAAACAGCTAACTGATTGGTGGGATCACGCTTAATTAGCATGCTAAACAAGGTGTGGGGTGGAGCCTCATGCTGATGGGTGGGGTTAAGGACAAATAGCATGTAAAGAAACAGAATGGAGTGGAGTCTTATAAGCAGATTGGCAATGCCAGGGCCATCAATAGTTAACTGATAGTTGGCATCATGGTTAATTAGCATGCAAAATTAGGTTTGGGGTGGAGCCTCACGCTGATGGTTGGGGTTAAAGACAAATAGCATGTAAGCAACAACAACAACAACAACATTTATTTATATAGCACATTTTCATACAAAAAAATGTAGCTCAAAGTGCTTTACAAAATGAAGAATAGAAAAATAAACATAAGTCAACATTAATTAACATATAATAAGTAAGGTCCGATGGCCAGGGTGGACAGAAAAACAAAAAAAATCCAGAGGCTGGAGAAAAAAAATAAAATCTGTAGGGATTCCAGACCAAGAGACCGCCCAGTCCCCTCTGTAAAGAAACAGGATGGAGTGGAGCTCTATAAGCAGATTGGCAATGCCTGGGCCATCAACAGTTAACTGATAGGTGGCATCATGGTTAATTCGCATGCAAAATTAGGTTTGGGGTGGAGCCTCACACTGATGGGCTGGGCTAAGGACAAATAACATGTAAAGAAGCAGGATGGAGTGAAGTCTTATAAGAGGATTGGCGATGCCAGGGCTAAAAAAACAGTTCATTGATAAGTGATATCATGGCTAATTAGCATGCACAACAAGGTTTGGGGCGGAGCCTCACACTGATGGGCTGGGTTAAGGACAAAGAGAACCCAAAGAAACAGGCTGGGGTGGAGACGCAGAAGCAGAGAGGCGGGGACAAAGGTAAAGCTGGGGTGGAGCTTCAGATTCAGATAGATAGGGATGGTTGTAACCAAGTGGCAAAAGTAGGGGGTGTGCTCAAATGCAGAGAGGAGGGGCCAAAGGCAATTCGCCAACAAAGGGAAGAGCTGGGATGAGGCATCAGAAGCTGCAGGTAAAAGGAAGGGCATGGTGAGAACCTCAAACACTGATAGGACGGACCGAATGATAATTTGCATGTATAGGGACAGGCTGGGATGGGGCCTCAGAAGCAGGTAGAAGTGACTGGGCTGAATAGAAAACAAAAGTAAGGATAATATGACACCTCCAATGTAAATAGGTAGAGCTGGGGGTAAATAATAAATTAAGAGAAGAGCTTAGACTGGGGCAGCACCTCAGAAGGAGATTGGCAATGCCAGGGTTAAAAAGCAGGTAAAATGAAAAAATGGGGCGGAGCTTCAGACCTTGATAGAGAAAACAAGGGCAATTAGTATATAATGGGACAAGCTGGGGCAGTGTCTCAGTGGCGGAGAGTAGATACAGGGGGGCAAAAGTAAAGCCTGGAGTGGGACATCAGAAACAGACAAGAGACTTTAAGATGAATAATATATGAAAGAAAGGTTAGAGTCAGGTTAGAGGTCAGGGTTTATAGAATTTAGGAGGAGGAGCTTGGGCGGAGCCTCAGAAATGGACAAAAGAGGCTGTGGGTGAATAGAAGGATTAATTGGGATGAGGCCTCAATAGAAGATAAGCAGGGTTAAAGATAAATAGCAGGGAAACTGGGGCGGGGCCTCAGATACAGAGAGGAGTGTCTAAAGGCTCTTATTTAAAGATGGGAGTTGGGATGGTGCCACAGAAGCAAACAGGACTGGTCGAGAAAGAACTTCTGGACATCTTAGAGGCAGATGGGCAGCACTGAGGATTAATAGTCAGTATAAGAAAGGGTTTTGGTGCAGCCATAGAAGAAAATAGGCAGGCGTAACAGTAATGAAGAACTAGAGAGGGGCCTCAGATACAGAGAGGAGTGTCTAAAGGCTCTTATTTAAAGATGGGAGCTGGGATGGTGCCACAGAAGCAAACAGGACTGGTCGAGATGAATAATATGTGAAAGAAAGAACTTCTGGACATCTTAGAGGCAGATGGGCAGCACTGAGGATTTATAGTCAGTATAAGGAAGGGTTTTGGTGCAGCCATAGAAGAAAATAGGCAGGCGTAACAGTAATGAAGAACTAGAGAGGGGCCTCAGAAGAAAATAAGTATGTCCGGGGTAAACAGTAGGTTGAAGGAAGAGCTGGGGTTGGTCCTCCGAAGAAGATGGGCAAGGGCTAAGAGAAAATAGTAAAAATAAATGGGAAAGCTGTGGCAGAGCCTCAAATACAGAAAGGAGAGGTAAAGGGCAATTAACATTCAAAGGGAAGAGCTTAAGTAGAGCCTTAGATGAAGAGAGGCGGGGCTAGGAGAAAACAGTAAAAAGAAAAACTGGGGTGGAGCCTCAGAAGAAGATGGGCGGGGCAAGGGGAAAATAGTAAATAAATTAAAAAGCTGGGGCAGAGCCTTAAATACAAAGAGGAGGAGAAATGGACCATTAACATTCAAAGGGAGAAGCTTGGCTGGAGCCTCAAAAGAAGTTGGACAGGGCTAAGGGGAAAATAATAAATAGAAAAACTGGGGTGGGGCCTCAGAAGATTATGGGCGGGGCTAGATCTAAAAAGGAGGTTAAAGGAACAGCTGGGGCAGGGCCACAAGTACAGAGAGGAGGAGCAAAAGGCCATTAACATTCAAAGGGAGAAGCTTGGGTGGAGCCTCAGTAGAAGACAGGCGGGGTTAAGAGTAAATAGAAGGAAGAACTGAGGAGAGGCCTGAGTAGAAGATAAGCAGGCCTAGGGATAAATAGATGGTAGAAGGAAGGGCTTGGGTGGAGCCTCAGAAGAAGTTGGGCAGGGCTAGATACAAAAATTAGATTAAAGGAAGTGCTGGGGCGGGGCCACAAGTACAGAGAGGAGGAGCAAAAGGCCATTAACATTCAAAGGGAGACGTTTGGGTGGAGCCTCAGTAGAAGAAAGGCAGGGTTAAGAGTAAATAGAAGGAAGAACTGAGGAGAGGCCTGAGTAGAAGATAAGCAGGCCTAGGGATAAATAGATGGTAGAAGGAAGGGCTTGGGTGGAGCCTCAGAAGAAGTTGGGCAGGGCTAGATACAAAAATTAGATTAAAGGAAGTGCTGGGGCTGGGCCACAAGTGCAGAGAGGAGGAGCAAAAGGCCATTAACATTCAAAGGGAGACGTTTGGGTGGAGCGCCAGAAGCAGATAGAAGAGGGGAGGGTTAAGTGTAAATAAGGAAAAACTGGGGTGGGCAACAGCAGAAGAAGGAAAGGGAAAGAGGTAAATAGTAAATAGATGGGAAAGTTGGAGCAGGGCCTCAAGTCAGGGAGAAGGAGCAAAGGGCAGTTAACATTCAAAAGGAAGAGCTTGGGTGGAGCCTCAGTAGAATATAGGTGGGGTTTAAGAGAAAACTGAGCCGGGGCCTCTGAAGAAGATAGGTGTGACTGGGCCTAAATAGACAGTAAAAGGAAGAGCTTGGGTGGAGCCTCAGGAGCACATGGGCGGGGCTAGGCATGTATAGCAGGTTGAAGGCAGATCTGGGGCGGAGCCTCAGAAGCAGATAGGCAGGGCTGGAAGTAAATAATAGGTTAAAGGAAGAGCTGTGGGCGGAGCCTCCAAATTTGTGTCCTGTCAGTAACGTGGCCTGATGGCTAAAGCGCTGCACTCCTCCCCACACTGATGAAGCTTCAGGCCCTGTTGTTGTCCAAATGTGAAACTTCCACTGGAGATAACAATAACTGCAAATAATACAAATTCAGATGTGAGAGTTGGAATGTGTCATCACAAGTTCCTATTGGATTTGTCTTCTTATGTTCAAATTCCATGTAATTTGCATCAAGGAATTTGTTTTTTTTTTTGATCTGCGTGACACTCTCTCTGCATGTTGATCTCACCTTCCCAGTTTACCCCATCAAGTCTCCCCATTTTCCAGTCTGAGTTTCATTGCATATTCACCTGCTCCACAATTTTCCAGAACTTTCCACTGACACTTGGAAGTCAGGGATGCTCCCTTAAAGCTCTGAACACTCTGACCAGATGGTCAACTGGCCCACCAGTGGGGTTCATGAGAATCACAAAGGGATTTCAGGGGACCTCAAGGCATTTTGGACTTCAGTGGGCAAACGCTGGAGCAGTGCTGGAGGCTTTCAAGGACTGGACATCCACGTTGCACTTTTTGTCTCCGCTGGATAATGAAAAATGGAGCGGATAGAAGAAAGAAACAAAAGAATACGCAATGAGGGTCCGCTGCACCGACCTAATTGGGAAAAAAAAAATCAATCAGTGAGCCTAATCTGTCACACCTGTCACAATACGCGTAGCCCCGTCCACTCCATGCGTGTTCAAAACCACATGTTCACATTTACGGGCACAATCGTGTTATTCTTTGGAATGGGAATGCCAGGAATGTGCTGATTAGATCGCTTAAATTGTTTTAAATGGCAAGTAAAACATGGCACTGATTGGCCAAACTGATAGCTTCTCTTATTTTAACAGGACCCCCGCACCCACCCGCTGCAGTAAAGAAAGGCCTATTCTTAAACTTGCAACCATCAAAAAATAAAAAAGGCAAAGTCAGAGGAAAATAAAGACCGCTGAGAAAAGTAAAGGGGCCAAAGTGGGGAAATAAAGGGGATATGGCGCCACCAGCAGGATGTCACACTCATCACATCGACTCAAGTGGTCCGATGGCTTTCTCTAAAGCCAATGACAGATGACAGCTGCCAACAACTCCATTTTGATCAACAGATGTGTGAAAAAGTAAGTGCACCCCATGATATGTTTTTTCTTTTGAACAAGATTTTTAGATTAATGTGATATAGTTTAAAACAAACTAAAAATAATAATAAACATTGGAATTTATTAATTTAAAAAAGACCGGATATGTCATTTCAGCCAATATATGTCCCTTTGGCTCTAAATGTTGGCATTACCCTCTCAAGATGGCATCTCCTCTTTCTGTTTTAACAGTCCCTAGCATCGGCTGGCAGAATGTTGTTCCCATTCATTCCGCACGGCTTTGTGATGTCTGAGGTGGTCTTGCATGTGCAAATCCCACCCCTCCCACCCCACCATGGAATCTCAGATCCAGGTGTTGACTCGGCCATTCCAGAAGCTTCCGTTTCTTCCTTGCTAGGATTTTCCTGCCATGTTTGGTGTCATGGCCATGCGGAGCTTCAGTCTTCTCACAGTTGGTCTCCTGTTACCCTCAATGAAGAATTCCTAGTGGAAGGAAAGAGAAAAAGCAGTTGGAGAGGATAATGGGCATCCTGGCCCAAAGGGAGGAGGAGTCATTACCCGGGTGGGAGGCCAGTGCAATGACGCAAACGAATTGGCTGGCAGGGCAAGAAAACAGATCTGTACCCAGCTGGTATGGACTGATAAAAACCGAAGATCAGGAGTTATTCCATCCCCATACACTAGTGGTCCTTGTATGGTAACTCAGATGGGACACCTGCAGGGGTGCTTGGGAGTTGGAGTCCAGAAGAGCAGTCCTGGGCATCAATAGAGGGCACTGTCTGTGGGGGACCTCCCAACCTTTTCTATGGCCCTGGAGTGCTTCCTCAAACACATGGCGATTCCTGGGTCCAACTTAAAACGATTCTGCTGCCTTACATCGGGGAGTCAGTAGGCAACACTCAGTGGAGGTAGAAAAAGGGGGAGGCATTAATGAAATGGGTCTTGTTAATATGAATAACTGATGGAGAGGATTGTGGATAGGTGCCTTTCATTCTCAAAATGAGTGTTGTATTACTGTGTCTTGGGCTTGGGACTCAGTAGTGCCATCTTGTGGTCACAAGAGAAATAACAAGAAAAAGATGACCCAAAGAGATTCAGTCACACTGTTTTTAGTGAAGGAAGAGCAGATGCAGGAAGACAGATCTCAGATGTGATTTGGGCTTCTGTTTCCGTACATCACATAGCGAGAACTTTAAAGTGAGATGACATCCACAAGGTCTGAGTGGAACTTCAGGCCATGTCTTAAAGACCCGTAGCACCCAAGTAGCTGATGTCTCCGGTGGCAATGGTGTGCTGCTGGCATGGTTGGCCTTCCAACAGGGTTCTTGTGTTTCAGTCTATTCAAGTGACTGTTGTGTTCAACTCACCTCCCTGACCGAGACGCTTCCTGCCAGGTTACTCAGTTTGGCTGGATGGACAACTCTAGGGAGAGCCCTGGTGGGTCCAAACTTCTTCTCTTTCAGGAATTCTTGAGGCCACTGGGGACACTCAGAGCTTTAGAAATGGTTTGATCTCCTTACCCTCAGCACAATTGGATGATGGAGGACTACAGAGAGTCCCTTGGACTTGTTGACTTGGTTTAAGTCCTGACGTGCAGTGGGAATGGGGAGTCCTTCTGTACACAGCTACACATGTGTGCCTTTATAATCGATGTTCAATCAGTTCAGTCTGGTTCTGGTGGATCTCAATTAAGTTCTGGACACATCTCAAGGAGAAGTGAAGCAAACAGGACGGACCTGATTTAACCTTGGAGGTCTACAGAGAGTCTCTTGGAGATCATAGTTTGGTTTTGGTGCTGACATGCAGTGTGAATGGTGGGACCTTCTCTACACAGGTACACCTTTATAATCAATGTCCAGTCACTTCAGTATACCATAGGTGTTCTTCACTCCAGTACTGGACACATCTCAAGGAGAACTAAAGCAAACAGGACAGACCTGATTTAACTGTGGAAGTACCCAGAGGGTCCCTTGGACATTGTGGTTGGACATGTAGTGTGAATTGAGGCTCCTTCTGTACACAGCTACACACTTGTGCTTTTATAAACGATGTCCAGTCTGGCACTGGTGAACTCCAACCAAGTTCTGGACTCATACTGAAGAAGACAGGATGGACCTGAGCACAGCTTCACTGTGGAGGTCTACAGAGAGACCCTTGGATATCATAGTTTGGTTTTAGTCCTGACATGCAGTATGAATGGTGGGACCTTCTACACACAACTACACACATGTGCCTGTCTAAGTGATGTCCAGTCATTCAGTTTGTCACAGGTGGACTCCACTCCAGCTCTGGACACATCTCAAGGAGAAGTGAAACAAACAGGATGGACCTAATGTAACCATGGAGGTCTACAGTGAGTCCCTTGGAGATCCCAGCTTGGTGTTAGTCCTGCCAGGCAGTGTGATTTGGGGGTCCGTCTATACTCAGCTACACACGCGTGCCTTTCTAATTGATGTCCGGTCACGTCAGTTTGCCTCCAGTGAACTCCATTCAAGTTCTAGAAACATCTCAAGGAGTAGTGAAGCAAACAGGCCAGACTTGACTTAACCGTGTAAGTTCACAGGACTTCGTGGTTGGACATGCAGTGTGAATTGTGGGTTCTTCTACACACACCTACACACTTTTTCTTTTATAAATGATGTCCAGTCTGGCACTGGTGGACTCCAGTCAAGTTCTGGACACATCTCAAGGAGAACTGAAAATGGAGCTGACCACAGTCGGACCATGGAGGTCTACAGAGAGTCCCTTCAATATTATACTTTGGTTTTAGTCCTGACATGCAGTGTGAATGGTGGGACCTTCTACACACAGCTACACACGTGTTCCTGTCTAAGCGATGACCAGTCATTCAGTTTGCCACAGGTGGACTCGACTCCAGTTCTGGACACATCTCAAGGAGAAGTGAAGCAAACCGTATGGTCTTCAGAGGTCACAGCTTGGTGTTAGTGCTGACATGCAGTGTGATTTGGGGGTCCTTCTGTACACAGCTACATGCAAGTGCTTTATAACTGATGTCCAGTCTGGTACTGGTGGACTCCACTCAAGATCTAGACACATCTCAAGGAGAACTAAAGCAAACAGGATGGACCTGATTTAACCATGGAGGTTCACAGAGAGTTCCTTGGACATCGTGGTTGGACATGCAGTGTGAATTGTGGGTCCTTCTACACACAGCTACACACTTGTGAGCTTTAATAAACAATATCCATTCTGGCACTGGTGAACTCCAAGCAAGTTCTGGACACATCTCAAGGAGAACTGAAAAAAATCATATGGATCTGAGCACAGTGTGATCATGGAGGTCTACAGAGAGTCCCATAGACATCATAGTTTGTTTTTTGTGATGACATGCAGCATGAATTGTGAGATCTTCTGCACACAGGTCCATGTGTGCCAGTCTAATCGATGTCCAGTCATTCAGTTTGTCACAGGTGGACTCCACTCCAGCTCTGGACACATCTCAAGGAGAAGTGAAGCTAACAGGATGGACCTAATCTAACCATGGAGGTCTACAGTGAGTCCCTTGGAGATCCCAGCTTGGTGTTGGTCCTGCCAGGCAGTGTGATTTGGGGGTCCATCTATACTCAGCTACACACATGTGCCTTTCTAATTGATGTCCAGTCACGTCAGTTTGCTTCCAGTGAACTCCACTCAAGTTCTAGAAACATCTCAAGGAGAAGTGAAGCAAACAGAACGGACCTGATTTAACCATGTAAGTTCACAGAGAGTTCCTTGGACATCGTGTTTGGACATGCAGTGTGAATTTTGGGTTCTTCTACACACACTTTTGTTTTTATAAACGATGTCCAGTCTGTCACTGGTGGACTCTAGTCAAGTTCTGGACACATCTCAAGTAGAACTGAAGATGGAGCTGGCCACAGTCGGACCACGGACATCTACAGGGAGTCCCTTGGAGATCCCAGCTTGGTTTTAGTCCTGCCATGCAGTGTGATTTGTGGGGTCCGTCTTTGCTCAGGTGCACACGTGTGTCTGTCTAAGCGATGTCCAGTCATTCAGATTGCCACTGGTGGACTCCATCCACTCCAGTTCTGGACACATCTCAAGGAGAAGTGAAGCAAACCGTACGGATCTGAGCACAGTTAGACTGTGGAGGTCTTCAGAGGTCACAGCTTGGTGTTAGACCTGCCAGGCAGTGTGATTTTGGGGGTCCATCTGTACTCACACGTGTGCCCTTCTAATCGATGTCCAGTCATGTCAGTGGGACTCCGCTAAAGTTCTAGAAACATCTCACGGAGAATAGAAGCAAACAGGAGGCACCTGGAGTGCAACAGCAAACTAAGTACGTAAAGTTTATTTTCTGCAGCGCTTTTCTCAGAGAGGCGTCACAAAGTGCTAGACAACAAAAGAAAAACAAAGAACAGAGAAGTTTGAATATAAATAACAATAAAGTAAAAATGTACAAACAAAAAACGAGCCAGAAAGATGGTCTGAAAAGGTCAGTGTGGAGCTGGGCTTTGAACTGGAGGACCACTGGGGGCTACAGATTGAAATGCGCGACCTAACGGGAGGCGGACAGACAGAAGGAAAGGTCTTGGTGGCTCGACTAGTGGTGGGCTGGTGCAGGAGACCACCATGGTGAGCGAGGGGCCGGACCCTCTATGAGAATTTGAGGTTGCATCCTGAATTCTACCAGCAGCCAATGCAATGAGAAGAAGAGAGGAGAAACGGGGGTCCACTTATGGCCGCCTGTTAAAAGCCTGGCAGCTGCGTTTCGATTGGCCAAGATCTGTATTTATTTATTTATTTATTTATTTATTTATTTATTTATTTCGATATCCTCCAACTTGCAGGGGAAACTTGGGGGTTGCTGGCAGGATCGTCACTCCAAATCCTCCCTCTCTTCCAGTGCGGTGTCACCCGCTGCACCGGGGGTCCCAATCCAGGGTCTTGTGGGGGGGCGCGGCACCTCCCTCCCTCTTTATTTCTCCTCACCCAATTCCTTTCATTAGGAATTTGTTCTTTTTCACAAAAGGGGTCAGCCATTGTACCCCCCTGGAGCCATTGCAGGTTAAGGGTCTTGCTCAAGGGCTCCCTCCCCCCGATTTTGTCAGTAACGGGGATTCGAACCGGCAACCTTCCAAAAAAACGAAGCGCATGGAGATGAAAGACATGAATTTCTCGAAAGGTGCGTCACTTGGACTGTCAAGTGACAAGAGCAGGAGCGACCGAGGGACCCCACGTGGCATCAAAATTCAGGGCCTTGGATCAAAGAGGACGCCTAAGTGGTATAGAGAGAGCAGAGAAAAGTGACAAAAGTGACGTGTTAGACAAATTAGAAGCCATTTATTAATCTCCGTCAGGCAATCAACTCGTGTGGCTGAATAATAGAAAGGACAAGAGGTCCCCTTAAAGGAAGTGACAATGTCTGGGATGAGGGTGCGGAGACCAGTAGAGGACTGAACCCAAAAAGCCACATCAGCGGTGGGACTGGGCAGTCGCACTCTTATTGATAAAACGAGGACGGCTCACCCGTTTGGGGTGAGCAGAATCTTAAATGAAGGACAGACGAAAAGAAGCACAAAAGTGGACCTCTGCGTTGCTCCCAGTTGAGTCTGGGGGGTCCGTCGGGGAGGGTGGGGTGTGTTCTTGGCTCCTACTCTATTCAATGCTTGCATGGACTGGGTGTTGGGTAGCATAGTGGGGGTCCAGTGGCTGGGGGGCATCTATTGGCGAAGAGAGACTTTGGTGAGGATGCTACGATCTTCAATGGAGGCTCTTGAGAGACTGAGGGTCTGGGCTTGTGAGGGTCCTCATATAAACCAACATCCAGGTGTTTAATGACCCCTCAGGCACGGCCATCAGCAGTGTGTTGACCTCGGCAGTGACTCTGGTGACCCTTTCTATGAAGTCAGTAGATGGATTGGGAGAGCATTGGGGTCATGAGGTCGTTGGAAAGGGGGTGTGGCACAAAAGGTCCAAGTCTTTAAAGTCCCGCTGCCCCCTGTTTGTGTGACATGGATGCTATCCAGTGACCTGAGATGAAGACTGGACTCTCTGTGTCTCTTTGGAGAATCCTTGAGTATGGCTGATTTGACTTTGGGGTCCTGAATGAGGCACATGAGCTGCATTGTGAGGGAGCGTCAGTTATTATAGGAGTACGACCATGTGGTGTGATTACCCGAGGGTGATCCGGCTCATTATTGAGGACCAGAGTGGCTGGACTAGGCCAAGCAGACGCCCACGTAACACATGACTCAGTCAAATAGAGGGGTGGCACTGGGCCACGTGTCTACCCTTGCTAACCAGGACCAAAAGCTGTTTCATCATGTGGTGGATGCGGCAATACCAGTTTGCTGTACCAGTTCATGCTGCCCAACCTGACCTGACCTGACCTGTCCCATAGAAGGTGAGTTTCTTTCTTTAAAGATGGAGGTCCCATCTCAGTCAGTGGACCTGTGGGTGAATGGCCAGGCCACATATCTGTTCTTGTTCTGATAGATCTGAGTGCAGCATTTGACACCACAGACCACCGCAACCTTATAAATCATCATAGTCAGCTGGTGGTACTCTCAGGCAGGGTCTCAAACTGGTTACGATCTTATTTAACAGAGAAGTCTTTGTTAGTTGTGATGATTTTAGTTCACAAATCCATGATATTGTATGTGGTGTACCACAAGGACCTCTTCTGGACCTGCAGTTGTTTTCAGTCTCCATGTTCCCAGTTCACCAGAGTATCTTCAAACAGAAGCTGAACTGCCACAGGTATGCAGATGACATGCAGCTTTACGTATCTGTAGCCCCTGAAGACCCTGACGCTCTGAGCTCTCTGATTCCAAGAAGGTCCAAGTCTTTAGAGTCCTGGTGTCCCCTGTTTGTGAGACATGGACGCTATACAGCGACCTGAGATGAAGACTGGACTCCTTTGGTGTCAATTCAGAGAGTCCTTGGGTATCAATGGTTTGACTTTGTGTTGCTCACGGGGTCCCAAATGAGGCACATGGCCCGCATTGTGAGGGAGCGTCAGTTACGACATTACAGCCATGTGGCGTGATTACCCGAGGATGATCCAGCTCATTGTTGAGGACCCGAGTGGCTGGACCAGGCGAAGGGGACGTTCACATAACACCTGGCTGAGTCAGATAGATGGGTGGGACTGGACCACATGTCTACCTTTGTGGAGGGGTGGGGGTTGCCAACCAGGACCCCGACTCTTTCATCATGTGGTGGGTGTGGCAACGTGCTGTACCAGTACATACTCCCCAACCTGACCTGATCTGACATATAGAAAGTGAGTTTCTTTCTTTAAAGGTGGAGGTCCCATCTTAGTCAATGGACCTGCAGGTGAGTGACCAGGCCACTTATCTGTTTTTGTCAGCTAGATCTGAGTGCAGCATTTGACAAATCATCATAGTCAGCTGGTGGTCCTCTCAGGCAGGGTCTCAAACTGGTTACAATCTTATTTGACGGAGAAGTCTTTGTTAGTTGTAATGATTTTAGTTCACAAATCCATGATATTGTATGTGGTGTACCATAAGGACCTCTTCTGGACCTGCAGGTTTTTTCAATCTCCATGCTCCCAGTTCACCAGAGTATCTTCAAACACGTATCTGTAGCCCCTGAAGACCCTGACTGTCTGAGTTCTCTGACTCTTGTATTCCAAGAAGGTCCAAGTCTTTAGAGTCCTGGTGTCCCCTGTCTGTGAGACGTGAGACATGAATGCTATACAGTGACCAGAGATGAAGACTGAACTCCTTTATATGTTCAACTTCAGAGAATCCTTGGGTACTGCTGGTTTGACTTTGGGGTCCCGAATGAGGCACATGACCTGCATTGTGAGGGAGCATCAGTTACGGCACTACGGCTATGTGTTATGATTACCTGAGGGGGATCCGGCTCATTGTTGAGGACCCAAGTGGCTGGACCAGGGTAAGGGTAACACCTGGCTGCAAGAGATAGATGGGTGGGACTGGGCTGTGTGTCTGCCAACCAGGACCCTGAGCTGTTTTGTTATGTGGTGGGTGTGACAACCGGCTGTACCAGTGCAGGCTCCCCAATCTGACCCGACTAAAAGTTACGTCCTTAGACACGATAACCGCAACATCTACACCTGAAGGAAGAATGACGCCCAACGTGTGCCCCCCTATCTGAGTGGCATTTAAAGCAGAGGGTCAGAATCCTTTCCGGAAAGAGCAATTTCAGCTTTTGAATTGAAAGGAAAATTGAAAAGCTTTCTGAAAACAAATGTTCACCTTGTCATTGACGGGTGATGGAGCGGAGATTGATGGACGAAAATGGCCAAATCCTCCTTTTCAAATGAAATCTGTGCAAGAAAGTCGGGGGTGTCGGTGGGGGGATAGGTGGGGGCTCTCAAGACTTTCTCAAATCACTGTCATTAAAAACAGTCTTCAGGTCTGAGGCAGCTAATTCACCAAATGCTTTTGCTTAAATAGCCGTGTTTGGGGGCGTGGCTTCAGTGGCAGTGCAAGGAGGCTCCGCCCCTCTCGACTCAACTTGGTGAGAACAAGAAACAGAATATTAAAAACAAAATAGTAATAAACAAAATGTTAATCAAATCATACAACCGAAAAATGAAGATAAAAACAAAATCAACATAATAGTATTGAAGTCGTAAGAAAACATTCAACAAACAAAAAAGCACATTGGAGTTGGGGATCAAACCCTGGATGAACAATCAAATACAAAATGATGGAGCAAATGGTGGAAATATGGGGAGGAAAATCTGAAGAATCAAAAGTGGAGGTTTCATGGCATACTGGTCACTTCACCGGCTTGGGGGGCTTTCTCTTTTCCTCTGTTACATGGGGGGTGTCAACTTCATTGGCGACCCTAAAATGGTCCCTTATAAGCGGATGGGTGAGCTCGTCTTTGTGGCGAAGTCTGCTGTATTGTGGGCTGGCATCCCATTCTGGATTGGCTCCTGCTTTGTACCCACTGCTGCTGAGGGCAGAGTCACCCGTCCCTGACCCAGGACCCTGTAAAATGAATAAAGAGACCTGAACGATGAATTGAGAGGTGCATTGATGTGGAAAGCGCATGTTCAAAATGCTCCGCATGAAAGGCGCTATATAGAATCTGCCGTCCAAAAGGTTGCTTTGCAAACTAAGTAAGTCTGAAATGATGGATGAATGAAGGGATTGATGGATGAATGGATGGATGGATGGATGAGTTGTAGGCTGCTCACGATTTCGCAGGAGGAAAGGCAATTAACAGCATTTCAGAATAGACTGACTGATGTGAAGAAGGGGCACAGTGGTGCAGGAGTTGGCACTGCTGCCTCATGGGCACAAGATCCTAGATTTGATTGATCTATCTATCTATCTATCTATCTATCTATCTATCTATCTATCTATCTATCTATCTATCTATCTATCTATCTATCTATCTATTATATAGCGCCTTTCACTATCTATCTATCTATCTATCTATCTATCTATCTATCTATCTATCTATCTATCTATCTATCTATCTATTATATAGCACCTTTCACTATCTATCTATCTATCTATCTATCTATCTATCTATCTATCTATCTATCTATCAGGCCCGCTCTGCTCTGTCCTCTCAGGATGAAGCAGACAGATGAATGGCTTTCAGTTTGTGTGAATTCTGTTCAGTGCCACCATAGGCACACCCAGGGACAAATGACAACAAAAGGAGCGCATACCAAGTGCTCACAGAAGGTGTCCTGCAGGTTATACACCAGGGTTTAAGTGCTGCTCTGCTGTTTTCAGCTAACAGATGGTCCAGACTGTATCTCAGGGGGCCCTGCTTTGGTTCTGTGCCCGGGCTCTGTACCAACTCTTTTAAAAAAACATGCAGACAACATGCCACATGCATCTGAACAGCGTATACCTCATCCTATTCTGAACACGAGTGCCCTGCCAAGCCAAACATGCCGTGCGTGGACAGCCTTGCCAGGCACCTGACTGTGTTTACAAGCCGTTGAAATGATGAGGGGACGGCCGGACCTCCAAAGCAGTAACTTGTGGTAAATAAGAGTGTGTCACAGTGCCAACTGATGAAGCCCAGATAAGGAGGAAGCAGGTCAGTGCAGTCATCAGGTGGCAGATTTGGCAAAACAGGGCACTATTTGTGTACAAACTTCAGGATAAAGTGGGCAGCACCTGTGGTGGGCAAAGCACAGAGGCCTTAGATGAGAGTAGAACTAAACTCATCAGAAGACAGTCAACACATGGGACTCTCTGTCTGCATAGGCTATCTATTATATAGTGCCTTTCACTCTATCTATCTATCTATCTATCAATCTATCTATCTATCTATCTATCTATCTATCTATCTATCTATTATATAGAGCCTTTCATCTATCTATCTATCTATCTATCTATCTATCTATCTATCTATCTATTATATAGTGCCTTTCATCTATCTATCTATCTATCTATCTATCTATCTATCTATCTATCTATCTATCTATCTATCTATTATATAGTGCCTCTCATCTATCTATCTATCTATCTATCTATCTATCTATCTATCTATCTATCTATCTATCTATCTATCTATCTATCTATTATTCAGCATTATATAGCGCCTTTCATGTCTACCTCTCTGTCCATCTTATAAAATGTAACAATAGTTTGCCGGTGCCTCGTGTCGAGCTTTCCCAGGACTCTGCACACGTGTCAGTCATGCCCAGTGGTCCATTGGTGCCCCCTGTGCCCGCGTACCACTCAGCTCATGTTTGATGTCCTCCACTGGGATTTTTCTTCTGTTGGGTCTTCAGGTGGCCTACTCTGGTGCCAGTGGTAAAGCCAAGTGAGATGCACCAGAGTGGCAGTTCAGAGACGCCGCACATGAGAGCCGACAGGACAGGATGTGCCAGCAGACGATGTTCCCAGATGTGAAGTAAGGGGGGCTGCTGCTTGTTTTGGTTCTGATTTTTGAGTGCGGACGGTTCAGCACACGGGGTCAACAGCTTATGGCTTTGTTTTGGAGTTCTTGCTGTTCACTTTAATGAATGACGTCTCGTTTTTTCAGATTAATTTAAAAATCTTCAAAGCCGATGCTGGGGTGGGGGCTAAGCTGGTGGGATCCCAATGAGCTCCTCTTGTTCCTACTAAAATCCTTCAGGAGCTCATGAGGAATTGAGGCTTGAAAATCAGCAAGGAAGAAAAAAAAGAACCCAAAGGCAACAACAACAACATCACCATCAGTAAAAAATCAAATACAAAACACCTGAGAGGTGGGGCTGGACAGCGCAGGTTCAGTGCCCCCCATGGGTGCAAAGGGGGGACAGTACTTTACTGGACCTGAAAGGGAGAAGAAGACAAAAGAACAAAAAGGAATAGAAGTAGAAGGCCACATGTCAAGACATTGAGCTTAGCACCACCCGTGAAGGACCCCAGCAGGACCACTTTGAGTCGGGGGGGTTTTACAAGGAGACCAGCATGAAGGATGCACATTGGACCTGAACGACAGCTGAGCTCCAACTAATAAATTAAAAGCCGCACTTAAGGCTTAGGACCCTGAAGCCCCTAGGATGAGAGTTCAAGTCTGACCTCTGATTCACTGCAAGACCCGGTGGGAGTCTTCAAATAAAGTCCCATCCCAGAGTGACCTTCACCACAAGAATGACAGAAGAACATGATCAAAGGAAATTCCAGAAGATCGGGAAAAAAGGCCAATGAAGGGCACCAGTCATTTTAGGGTGAAAAAAAAGCCATGTCTGGAGTCCCACCACCATCAAAGCCACCATCTCAACTGGAGAAGAAGTGGAAATAGAAAGGCAGGCCTGTCAAGATGGCCTGAAAACACTCAGCCATGATTGATTCCTGAAGTCCCTGAGGATCCTACTAGAAGAACATCCAAATAACTGCCTGCTTCTGTAGCCCAGGATCAGGTCAGGAGAAAAAAAATGAGAGGAGAGCAAGGAGGAAACCTCTGGTGGAACACCAATACAAAGAAAGACCAGGATGGCCCCCAAGGCTTTTGGAAAGAGGACAGACGAGTCAAAAGAGAGTGACAAGTGATCAACAGAAAGGACATCTGACCTGCAATTAAACACGGGATGCTGGTGAGATGGGGTGGGGATACCATGAAGATTATTGAACGAGTTAGGAATTGTGGCCTGGGCCATGATATCCTCAAGGAGAACGTCTGGTCTTCAATCCCTGACCTGAAGCTGATTGGGTTGTGCAGCAGGAGAACAAGCCAAAACGCAAAAGCAAGTCGACGACTGAACGAGAGTGGCCCACTCAAAGTCCTGACTTGAACCCAAAAGAAATGATGAAGACGAGCAGCCGATGCTCAATAAACTCCTGAGTGTGTCTGACTTCAAGCGAGAGAAGGTGTGGGCGATGTGACACGTGGAGATCAACTGGGAGGAAGCCTTTTGTTACCGCTGAAGGTTCTGCAAGCAGGTTTTGAAACTGTGGGGTGTCGCAAAATAAGGCAAAGAGTCGGCGACCGTCCCAGTATAATGCCCAACGGACAAAGTAAAGAAATAATTGAAATAAGATCGATCAATGTACTCGAAACAGCAATTGACAAAATGAAATCAAGACATGGTGTTTTTATAGAGGAACAAAATGGCTGGAAGACGGAAGGGACGTCATTTTGGGGGAGACTGGACGTGACATCATCAGGATGAAGCCGGAAGAAGACAGAATATGACGTCATCAGTGGGAGTGACATCCGGCGGCCATCTTGCGAACCCAGAAGGGTGGGAGGTAAGTGCAGTGGATTACTTTTCTTCTTTTGGTCTGATGAGAAAGAGAGAGATGCATTAATACCATAAATCAACCTTTCATCTCGCGGTGTTTTGCTCACCTCAGGGCTTGTTGACTGTCTCCTAAGCACACATGTTTGATGGGTTCGGGGCAATAACTTTTTCACGTAGGTCTTAATGCTGTGGGAGAGCTTTGCTCCTCTAATTCAAAGCAATGATTGAAAGACTGACCTGTGTGCTCACTCGGGTTTCCTTTCTCTAATATTCAATTGTGTTAGAAGGTTTGAGGCTCTCGATTGTGTAAGATTTGCAAAAACAAGAGGATTTTAAGAAGGGGGCAAATATTTTTTCACAGCACTGTACTTGGTGGAGCATCTGTACCAAGTAATAATTCGAGCTTATATTCTGTCGTCTGCGATGTCTACAAAGAGGAGTCCCTCCTCATTCAGTCATACTTCTTAAACTGGGATGCCCGCTGTGAAGTGCCAACATAAGGCAATTAAGGATTGAGCCATTTCAACAGTGGGTTTACTTACAAAGTTTTATGCCTGACCTACTACATGAAATAAAAATGCTTTGAAAAATGAGCGTTTTTAAAGCATGAGGTGCCAAGCCTAATGCACTTGAGGGTTCCAGAAAGTCAACCTTCATGCCCCACAACAGCTACTCCTGTTGTTACGTGGCACACCTGATAGGTGAAACATTGCTGCTAAAGGTTCTGCAAGCAAGTTTTGAAACTATGGGGACAATAACTTTTTCACATACTTTTTGGATAGCTGTGTTCCTCAAATTCAAAGGAACGATTTCAGATTGTCTTGTGTGCTCACTAGGGTTACATTTTGTTAGAAGGTTTGAGGCTCTTCATTGTGCAAAATATGCAAAAACAAGAGGATTTTAGGAAGGGGGCAAATATTTTTTTCACAACACCATACTTGGTGGAGCAACTGCACCAAGTAAAAACTTCAAGCTTATATTCTAATGTCATCTGAGATGTTTACAAAAACAAGTCCCTCCTCTTTCAGATGTCAGATGTCTGCCCACCGTGAAGTGCCAACATAATGCAGGGCACTCAATCGATTAAGGATTGAGCCATTTGAACAGTGGGCACACTTACAAAATCTTAAAAATGAATGTTTAACCTACTGGGTGAAATAAAAATGCTTTTCAGAAAATTACTTGAGGCACGTTTGGATTTTATATACGAGGTGCCAAGCCTAAAGCATTTGAGGGGCCTCTAAAATCAACCTTAATGCCCCACAAGAGCAACTCATGCCATTAAGTGGTACAACGGATAGGTGAAATGTTGCTGCAAAAGGTTATGCAAGCAAGTTTTGAAATTATGGGGGCAATAACTTTTTCACATAAAGTAGCTGTTAACAGTGTTGAATAGCTGCATTCCTCAGATTTAAAGGAATAATTTCAAATTGTCTTTTGTGTTCACTCAGCTTCCTTTTCTCTAATATGACATTATGTTAGAAGATTTGAGGCTCTTCATTGTATAAGATATACAAAAAAAAAAACCAAGAGGATTTTAGGAAGGGGACAAATATTTTTTTCACAACAAGGCATCAAGTCACAATTCAAGCGTTTATTCTAATGTTGTATAAGATGTCTAAAAAGACAGGTCGTCTCCCTGATTCAGTCAGACTTCTTAAACTGGGATGCCCACTGCGATATGCCAGCATAATTCAAGGCCCTCGGTCAATTAAGGATTGAGCCATTTCAACAGTGGGCACACTTGCAAAGTCTTATGCCTGACCTACTACATGAAACAAAAATGCTTTTCATAAAATGAATTGAGGCATCCTGCGTGGAGTTTGCATGTTCTCCCCGTGTCTGCGTGGGTTTCCTCCGGGCGCTCCGGTTTCCTCCCACAATCCAAAGACATGCAGGTTAGGTGGATTGGCGATTTTACATTGGCCCTAGTGTGTGCTTGGTGTGTGGGTGTGTTTGTGTGTGTCCTGCGGTGGGTTGGCACCCTGCCCAGGATTGGTTCCTGCCTTGTGCCCTGTGTTGGCTGGGATTGGCTCCAGCAGACCCCCGTGACCCTGTATTCGGATTCAGCGGGTTAGACAATGGATGGATGGATGAATTGAGGCATGTTCGGGTTTTAAAACATGAGGTGCCAAGCCTACGGCACTTGAGGGTTCTAGAAAATCAACCTTAATGCCCTACAACAGCAGCTCCTGCTGTTAAGTGACATACCTGATAGATGAAACATTGCTGCTAAAGCTTCTGCAAGCAAATTTTGAAACTATGGGGACAATAACTTTTTCACATACTTTTTGAATAGCTGTGCTCCTCAGATTCAAAAGAATGATTTCAAATTGTCTTGTGTGCTCACTCGGGTTCCTTTTCTCTAATATTACAGTTTGTTGGAAGGGTTGAGGCTCTTCATTGTGTAAAATATACAAAAACAAGAGGATTTTAGGAAGGGGGCAAATCTTTTTTCACAACAAGGCATCAAGTCACAATTCAAGGGTTTATTCTAATGTGGTCTAAGATGTCTACAAACAGAGATGTCTTAAACTGTGATGCCCGCTGTGAACTGCCAGCATAATTCCGGGCACTTGTTCAATTAAGGATTGAGCCATTTCAACAGTGGGCGCACTTACAAAGTGTTATATCTGATCCTACTTCATGAAATAAAAAAAATGAATTGAGGCGCGTTTGGTTCTAAAACGTGAGGTGCCAAGCCTAAAGTACTTGAGTTGTCCTCTAAAGTCAACCTCAGTGCCCCACAAGGGCAACTCTTGCCTTTAAGTGGGAAACGTCATAAGGTTGAAATCTCATTTAAGGGGTTCATTGATCACAAATCTGCTTTATCCGGTTCAGGTCTATTGGGGGAGCTGATGAATCCCATTTCCCACACATGGTCACAGTTAACCTCACATGACAGAAAATGAGGAATACCTGGAGAAAAGCCCACCTGGGCACATGGAGAACCTTCAGTCTGTGATGACAGCACTCTGACCACCGTGTCACTGGGAGTCCTTGAGCTCACCTGTTTAAGCAGACGATGAGCCTTTTCTTTTTCTTCTCCAATGTTCTCTCATTTTGGTAAGGCGCAATACAAAAAAGGTTAACCGACTTAATGACGCCCCTCAGTTCAGGTCTTCTGCATGCCCGTGGGCTCATATTATGACTCAGATGCCCACCTCTTCATATGTATTTGTGGACCTAAGGAGCTCAGACCATTCATTCCGTCATTTGGATGGCACTGTAGATGATGCCCTGGGAACTGAACCCTCTGTGACCGTCAGCGAGTCTGAAGTTATCCGAGACACCGGGTCGTTTCAAACCCAGCTGCAGACCCTCCTCTTCACCTTTTCACGGTGCGTCTCAGCAGGCCGGACAGACTGCAGATCGGGTGTCTGCCATGGGCGTGGCTGGTCTTCCTTCTTCCTTCTGAATGTCCTGCTCAACTTGTTTCTTTGTTCACCTCTCTGACGTTAGCGGGTGACCTTTACGGAGATTAACATTTAGCACCCGCTCTTGATATCTTGGAAAATGAGATAAAAAAAAAAAAATGTAAAAGAAAGCTGGAAATTCCTCCTTACATCCCCATTGACGTCTTGTATAAAACCTGGACAAGCTGGACAAGTCAGGCCAGACGCATTCTTCTCAAGTTTAGGTGAAGCGTTGTGGTGACGTGAAGTGTAAAGGCTCCTGATGTCTGTTATTATCATTGCCATTCACTGTTCCTCGTGCAGCTTTTGTTTTGTTGTCCTGGTCTGGTCGACAGACGTCACCATCTACTCTGGTCACCTGCCACCCTGAGTGCTGCCTAATGTCAAAGACCTGAATCTGCATGTCCCTCATTTAGACTGAGCCGCCACACTCTTCACCCGACACGTTTTCATTTCTCCATAAAGCGTCAGAGGGTGACTACCAGGAGGAAGAATTCCCTTCTACTGCTTGTGGCTCAGCTCTCCGGGCTCCTGTTTGCCAAAGAATCCGAGCACATCGCCTTGTAGGTCTTGTTAGCAGTCTCAGTATGGATTACGTGTGGTGCCACATTGACGGAGCTCATCCTGGTGCAATGAGGAGAGCCAAACTGGGACAAAGGCTCAGTGGTGAGGACCCACTGGCAGTCCTCTTTGTGACCGCAGCGGTTGTGCTGGTGTGGAATCACAAGTGAGACACACAGACAGACAAACAGACAGACAGACACGTGTGCAAAAGGGCACACAATAAATGTCCTATTGCACACATACACACACACACACACACACACACACACCCTTATGGCACAGGTGCATACACAGTACAGTCAGACAAACACACGTCAACCCCGACACAAACACAAATGTACAAGAAAAACAACACACACAGGCACATACGTAGCAAAGAGCACCTGCATGTCCGCACAAACACACACAAGCACAGTTGCACAAACACCTTAACACATACACACTACACGTATGTTGACACATGGACATATATGTGCATACACATAAAAAATACAGACACATATCACATTTTGCTTGAAGACCCGAAAACATAACAGTCACTAGATAGATAGATAGATGAAAGGCACTATATAATCAATAGATAGATAGATAGAGTAAAAGGCACTATATGATAGATAGATAGATAGATAGATGTGAAAGGCACTATATAATAGATAGATAGATAGATACTTTATTAATTCCCATACTCCAGCAGCAGCATACTGATAATAACAATATTAAATATCAGAGTGATAACAATGCAGGTATAACAGATAATAACTTTGTATAATGTTAACGTTTATCCCCCCGGTGGAACTGAAGAGTCGCATAGTGTGGGGTCTCCTCAGTCTGTCAGTGCAGCAGGATGGTGACAACAGTCTGTCGCTGAAGCTGCTCCTCTGTCTGGAGATGATACTGGTCAGTCGATGCAGTTGATTCTCCATGATTGACAGGAGTCTGCTCAGCGCCCGTCGCTCTGCCACGGATGTCAAACTGGCCAGCTCCGTGCCCACAATAGAGCCTGCCTTCCTCACCAGTTTGTCCAGGAGTGAGGCGTCCCTCTTCTTTATGCTGTCTCCCCAGCACACCACTGTGTAGAAGAGGGCACTCGCCACAACCGTCTGATAGAACATCTGCAGCATCTTATTGCAGATGTTGAAGGACGCCAGTCTTCTAATGAAGTATAGTCGGCTCTGTCCTCTCTTACACAGATCATCAGTATTGGCAGTCCAGTCCAGTTTATCATCCAGCTGCACTCCCAGGTATTTCTAGGTCCGTACCCTCTGCACAGTCACCTCTGATGATCACGGGGTTCATGAGGGGTCATCTAGGGGCTATCTAGATAGATAGATAGATAGAGTAAAAGGCACTATATGATAGATAGATAGATAGATAGGTAGTAGTCTTTCTTCCTTTTCTCCTTTTTTTCTTCTGTTCATTTCCATGTATCATTTCATATTTATGCCCGTGTTCTTTGACAGTGGTCCCCCAGGAGGCGTGTCCTCCATGACATCACAGTCTCTTGCCCGCCCTCTGCCTGTCTTGTATGTGAGCTGGCGAGTTAACCCTGCAGTGCTGAGTGTTGTCTTATCTTTCTACTTCATGTCGTTTTCTTCCGACTCTCTGGTTTTCCTTCTGTTCTTGGATTGCGCTCTTAAATTCCAGGTTGGACCCGTTAGCTTTGGATTGTTATTTTTAATGTAAGTCACTCTCAGTTTACAGAGATAATTGTTTGGATTTCTTTAATCAAACCGGAGATGTGGCCTCTCCTTTCTCTTGTAGGGCCTTTCTGGGACATTTTCAGTAGATTTTGAACTTTATAAGGCAGATTTCCCCGGTTTGGGCCTGTGTTGGCCGCAGCCTTCACTTGGAGTTTGGACGCTGGCTGCCTGAGGGTGAGCAGGTCTGTGAAGGTCTTGGCCTGCGTTTTTTGGTCCTCACACCCTTCAGCCATGTTTGTGACTCCAGTTCCCAGTCACATGTCTTATATGGTGTCCCCTCATTGCTTGTGTTTTGTGGGTGAAGCCCAAGGAGGCGGGGCCTAAATGTCATCCCCGCTCACGGCCTGTATACGTGTGGCTCAGTTCATCAAGTCTGCTCAGAACTTGATTCAATTCTTTTTTTGACTTTCTTTTTGGTGGGCTGTTTAGAATTTCTTCTTGGGTTTGCCTTTTGTATCGCAGATTGCACTTGTTAATTTCCTGATTGTCTTTTTTTTGAGCAAGTCCATTTTCCATCTTTGTGCTTTTGTAAAATCTCACCTTACAAAGAAGGTTGTTTGCACTTGCCGGAGGTTTGAGTTTTCCTCCCTCTTGTAGGTCATTTTTCTTTTGTCTATTTCTGAAACTTCTGAGGCACTTCTGACCCCTTAAAGTGAAGCTTCGGATTTTGCAGGACCTTGTGGGCCGATGCCTATAAACATTTGCTGATTGTCTTGACTCGCTCATCTGGTTTTTAAAATTTCACGTATGTGACACCCTTATACCACACCGGCTTTGAAAAATTGAGAAATCCGTTTAGAATGTAACAGAACAAACACCTTTCAAGGGAGAGGAAAACCATGAAACCTTCTTGTGTGAAGGATCAAAATAGACCCACGTTCTTACAAATTCAAAGAATTGATATGCAAAATATGCAAATGAAGAATAAAACAGGGCAAGTGAACCATTAGGGTCTACCTAAAAAAGACCACCCAAGGCTAAGAAATTGAGGAATCAGAAAGCAAATGGACAATCAGACCAGGACTCAGAGTGATGGTGTGCACTCCACAACTCGACCTTAATATGAAGGCTGTGGGTGGTCCCTTAGGAGTGATGTCATGATGGCCCCGCCTACTGGGGATTTTACACCCACAAAACACAAGGGACATATACATAACGTATGCAAATGAGACAATATTTGCATAAAACAATACATAAAAACATGAAACGCACAACAAGGATAACAATAAGATGGACAGTAAACCCACTCGGCGGCCCAAAATGGCTAAAAGAGACATAACATAAACTGAAAGCCTGACCAGCTCTCCCCAGGCAGCCTGGCCCCGAACTCACGAGGCAGGCAGGTTCCGGTTTAAGATTCACGTTTATTTTCCTTTCAGTTTGTTATTTTTAAATAATTCATTTGAAGGTGGCCGTGGCATTTCTGTTCTCATTGGCCCTGCAGTGGTTCATTGGACAAACCCTGGCTGCGACATGAACACTTTGGGCTGGCGACTGCGTCCATCCAACGTTCCTTATGTCCATAACCAAGATGAAGAGGAGAAGAAGAAGGACAAACAACTGGCACATTGTATATAGCGCCTTTCATGGGGCTCGCGGCCCTAAATTTCCTCACTCTGAGGGGGTGACGGCGATTGTGCTGGCTGGCGTCTTCGTGTTTTTGTTTTTAGTCCGATCAGCGGGTTTGCGCGTTTCCTCGTGATGTTTTTTCCTTTTTTTTTTTCCCCTTCATTCTGTCAGGCTGCCACCAGGCCCTGCTGATTCACAGTGAGGATCTCAAATCCGGGCTGCCAAAATACAGAAACTGAAAGGAGGTCCGCCGCCAAATTTGTAACAAACTCTGCTGATGTTTGTACTGGCGCCCTTTAAATGGGGGCCAGCAATTCACTTCGGCACCCGGAATGGCTCCGTGTGAAAACGCCGATGGACCCCCACAGACCCCTTAGGCTGGCTGAGCTGATATATGAGATGGTGATCTTCAGTCACTGCCGTTCAGTTTTGGGGGCTTGGCTGCTGTTCAAGGCTCGTCACTGCTGCTTATCTCAGGGGAGGCGCACCGATGACTGTGATTACTGGTGCTGCCCACTAGGGGGCCACAGAGAGCGTGAAGTGCCTGTCAGCCTTGGGCCTTCTGATATAAAGGGGGGATGAGCAGCAGCTTTGACTTTTACTTCATATTCTCTAATAAAACATTACATCATCCATCCATCCATTATCCAACCTGCTATATCCTAACTACAGGGGTCTGCTGGAGCCAATCCCAGCGCGCAAGTCAGAAAACAAACCCTGGGCAGGGTGCCAGCCCACACACACGGGACAATTTATAATCGCCAATGCACCAAACCTGCATGTCTATGGACTGTAGAGAGGAAACCCACGCAGACACGGGGAGAACATGCAAACTCCACGCAGGGAGGACCCGGGAAGTGAACCCATGTCTCCTAACTGCAAGGCAGCAGCGCTACCTACTGCGCCACCGTGCCCCTCAACTTTACATCATTTGGCCAGTGATTACCTTTTGTTGTACAGTTTGTGTGGCTGTGTTGATGATTTATGGGGGATGTGAATGATTTTGTGGTAACACTGTAAAGAAGGCAGGGTCTTACCCAAGAAAACTTCCCTGTAAGCCAACCCCAAAACACATGCCCTGTCCTATTACCTTACCCGTCATTCCCGTTGTCACGTTTCCCTGTCCATTTTCTGTTTTTGCAGGTCCTTTTGTTATTATTGCCCTACCCAGCTAGTAATGTTGTGATTCCCTCTGTCACATTTCCTTTCCCGTCATATAATCCTGCAATTCTCTTTGTTACATTTCCGTACCCATCCAAGAATTCTGAAATCCCTCTTTCTGGCATTCCCTACCCATCATATAACCCTGCTCTTATTTTCATACTCATTCAACAATCATGAGATTCCCCTTGTCACATTTCCCTACCTAACATATAATCCTACCATTCTGTTTGTCACATTAGCCAACTCATTAAATAATCCAGCAGTTCCTTGTGTTGCAGTTCCCTGTCTGTCAAAGAAAATCCTGCAATTCCATTGTTGCATTTCCTAACCTATCTAATATTTTCCTGAGATTTCTTTTGTCATGTTTCCCTACTCATTCTGAGGTTATTTTTGTCACATTTCCCTACCCACTGACAAATTGTGTCATTCCATTTGTCACATATACCTACACGGCATACAATTCTGGGATTCCTTTTGTCATATTTTCATTCCCATTTAATCCTATTATTACATTTCCCTACCCATCATATAATCCAAGCATTTTCTATGTCACATTTCCCAACTCATTAAATAATCCTGCAATAACTTTTGTCTTTGCTGCCATCCCATCTAATAATACTGGGATTCCATTTGTCATGTTTCCTTACTCATTCTGAGGTTATTTTTGTCACATTTCCCTACCCATCCAATACTCCTGACATTCCCTTGGTCACATATCCCTTATCCGTCATGCAATAATGTGATTCCCTTTGCCAGATTTTCATTCACCTTCCAATTATCCTGAGGTTCTGTTTAGCGCATTTCCTTAGCCATCATATAATCCTGCTGCTTCCTTTGTCACATTTCCATACCAACCATATAATTCTGCCATTCTGTTTGTCCAGTTTCCCTACTCATTAAATAATCCTGACATTTCCTTTTGTCACATAACCCTACCTGCCGTAGCAAACTTTGAAATTCCCTTAGTTGCATTTTTTATACCCAGCATTTTTGTGCTGCAACTAGATTGTTTTCCCTGGCTTACATTTTTTTTCTGTTTTATATATATATATACATACTGCGGTGGGTTGGCGCCTTGCCCGGGATTGGTTCCTGCCTTGCACTCTGTGTTGGCTGGGATTGGCTCCAGTGGACCCCTGTGACCCTGTGTTTGGATTCAACGGGTTGGAAAATGGATGGATGGATGGGTATATATATATATATATATATATATATATATAGTCACAGGTAACTATAGCCCTCTGGGTGTCCCCTGTCTTCTTCCCCCCAGCACTTCCTGGTGTGGCGGAAGTGCTGGGCTCCAGACTTTTACAGGCACCGGGGCACCGCCTGGCGGTGGCCACGGGCCCCTGCAGGACTGGGCTTCCAAGCCCTCTACCTGTGGCCCCCAACATATCAGGGCGGTCGCCCCCTCACGGTCTGGGGGTGGTACAAGCCCTCCTCCGGTCCTCCTGGGCATCCCGGCCGGGCTCCAGCCCCGGTTGGATGCCACAATATATATATATATATATACACTATGGCAGATGGCCTGGACCCATACCTGGTCGGGATGCCCCTCTGACACTGGATCCAGGGGAGCAGTCATGGGATGCACACCACGTCCCCCAGGACACTTGTTGGCAACCCCCCCCCCCGGGTTGCACTGGGGACAATAGTTTGGAGCACCAGAGCTCATCTTGGTTGGGCTCTGTGGCCACCACCAGGGGGAGCTGCACGGCCTAATGAGCACCTGCAGCACTTCCGGGTGGGCTATAAAAGAGGCTGACAGTCACCACTACGGGCGCCAGAATTGGGAGGTGGAGGAGGACAAAGCTGCCTTGGAGTGTTTTGTGGCGCAGTTTTTATTTTCGCTGTGTGTGTTTTGGGGACTGTGTTGGGCCTGTGGGACATGAGGAAGACGTGCCGCACAGCTGAAGAATAAATAAAAGTTCTTTTTGGTTATTTTACACAGGCCTCTGTTGTCAGTCTGTGTTAGGTTGATGCCAATATAGCGCTTTGCCACTATATGTATATATATATATATATCCTCTTTAATAAAACCCTTGTGTGCATCCAGTGTCCGTGTGTGTGTGTGTCTTCTGGTGAAGTGCAAATGCGCGGGGCCACACGGCACGTGTTCAGTCTCTTCATGTGCATTACCTGTGTGTGCAGAGAGAGAGAGAGAGACAGACAAACACACATCCGCACACGCGTCACACACACAGACACACAGACACACAGACAGACACAGAGGCGTGCGCTTAAGAGACGCACACGCGTGCATTTTTTTGCAATATTACTTTTCTTGGTTGTTCATTAAATTACAGATTTTTCACATTTTTTCCCCTGTGCTTATAACTTAAAAAAAGAGTTTTTAGCGAGCGGGTCGTAAGGCTGTAGCGTGAACTCTTGCAGTGTTAGTTTTCTCTGTTGTTCAAGTTTTTCTCAGTGTTATTCAATGTTTTTACATTTAGTTTACTATTACGCTGTGCTTTCTATGGTATGATTAACTATATTTATGCTTAAAAACTTAAAAAAATTATATATTTACATACAGTTCATACAGTTTGGAATGGATGAATTGTATTTACATACAATCCTATGGGGGAAATTACTTCAGTTCACGACCAAATCAGTTTACGACCAGAGTTTTGGAGCGGATTACGGTCGTGAGCTGAGGTTCCACTGTATTACTGTCAGACAAAATTACAGGCATTTCACGGAAATAGAAACCAGTATTACTGAGAGGGAAAATTAAAGGCACACTATATATATATATATATAGTTATTTCTATTTGTATTAATTTATTTATGTTCATATTTTATGCGATTTCTGTTATTTTTACTCTTTATATTTATCTACAGTGTCTTTAACTGTGACTGCATTCACTATGCAGTGCTTTGTGGGTGGACATAAATAATCTGCAGCTCCCCCTAGTGGCACTAAGTTTCCATGCCGACTCCCCAGTCCATTGAGCGCTACTGGGGCTATAGGGGGGATTCGGGCAGACTGTCTGACGTCTCCACTGCTCCAGCAGATTTTTCCCCCCAATGCCATCTACTAGTCACAAGGGTAATGAGTCTTTTGTCACTTGTCCCACTTTCTCGGTATATAATGCACGTGTGTCATTACAGAGCAAGGTGTCTATTGAGGTTTACTGAGGGACCTTCAGGACTCCACCAAGGTATGCAATGCCACCCCGGGACGTGACGAGGTGCACACCCCACTACGTGTTGTTGGCTCAGTCCTGAATGATTTTTGTCCTAAGCAGCACCTCGTACTTTGACTCCACAGACTCTCCGATGCGTGGCACCCTAAGAATCCTGTCCTTCCATTTTCACTATGTTCAGATCGGCGCGAGTCGCGCCTTTACGCACATCAACTTTGGGAATCGAAAGCCTTGCACCCTGTCACGCCCGTAAAGCCTGGGGAAATCACTTTCAAGGTAGGCACTGCCACTCCAGGACACAAGGGGGCACTAATGTTCACAGTTTCAAATCTTTCACCCACATCTCTGAGAATGTCAAACAGTGATGTCGCTTAGTCCCGCCTACAATGTTTGGCACAAGCCCCGCCTCCTTCCAAACCCGGTGCTATAAATCAGGGTGTTGCACCCCACCCCCCCTTATTTGGACCCTGCCTTCAACAGTGGACAAATCACTTGGCCACCTCACATGGAGAAAGAAACTTCATGCACTTATCTTCTTGATTTTGCTCATTAAAAGGGGATTCCAGCCCTCACCTTGTGGATCCTAGTGGTCTGTCACTCGGTTACCACAGTTTGTCACTTAATTTCAGTTTGTGTCAGTCAGGCAGGTTATTAAAGTTCCATCTGATGTTTAGATTTTTTATGTGCTTTAACATTTCAACACATGGCGCCATAGAAGACCTGGGTGACCTTGGGGAGGCGTTGCTAAAGAAACCAACAAACCTTTCTAGGGTCACAGCAGTGGTCTGGCACGAGGGGGCTGAATCCATTCCTCCATCTCTTACAATATCATTCAGTTATGATGTGCACACCAACAGATCTTTAAATGGAAGAGAACCTCATTGTGCCCACTGACAGGTCTTTCCACCAACCACCATCCTTCCTTCATTGTGAATTGGCGCCCGATTCTAATTTTACTTTTGGATACCCTCTGTAATGCTGTCAGCTCTCACATTTTGGAGTGGGTAGCATGGTGGCACAGTGTTTGGCTCCACAAGCTCATGGACCGAGAATCTTGGACACCCCTACTCATCTTCCTGGGTGGACTTTGTATGTTCACCCCACATCTGTGTGATTTTTGTTCTTCCACATACCCATCTCATTTTCAGATTCTCATTTCAGGGTTGTGGGCTCTATCATGGCAGGACACCAGTCCATTGCAGTGGTCCACTTTCTGGACACTGAGTCCTGTTCTGAATTGACAATCAACCAACATGCAGAAAGGAAAGCTCATGGAGAGAACACGTATACTCATGGATGGGTTGACAAGTCATGTTTAGATAATACGTTGAAAGGCGCTATATATATATATATATATATATATAATTGCAGGGTCCGTACTGCAGTGGTCTGTCTTCTTACATCTCAATGTGGAATGAGGCATTAAGCATGAACGAATGAAAGTCTTGATCTGCTGGTTTTGGTCCAGTTAGCTCAACTGCATGAGATGTGATGGTGATGATGAGGTGGGGTGGCATGGTGGCTCAGTGCTTAGCACCACAGTCTCACAAATCCAGCAAGTTAGTTGGATTTAAATTCTACGTCTGTTCATTTTTTTCCATGTGGAGTTTGCATGTTCTCCTGGTGTTTATGTGGACTTTCCTTCCAAAGTCACAGATCATCTCATCACATCCCAGTTCAACCACTTCTAGGTCCCATGGAATGCCAGCCCACTGAAAGAGAGGGTCCTATTTAACCAAACCTGCATATGTCTGGGAATGTGGTGGGGGCAACTCATGAGGTCACGGAGAGAAGATGCAGCCACAAAGAGAGGGTGCCACACTTAAAGACAAGGCACACTGTTGGGTTGGTGAAGACTGTGAAAGGCGCTATATGAAGTGGTTTGTTGGCTACGCCCTCTAGTGCCCTGTCCGAGAGTTGTTCCTGCCTCACGTCTATGGCAGACTCCATGTGCAAAACATCCAGGTGTCGAAAGCAAATTCAGGTTGCTGGATTATACCAGATATTCATTGGTGACACTAAACTGGCACAGTTTAAGTGCTGTGTGTGAGTGCCCAGTGTCAGGAGATGATCCCTGCTTGGCCCATCACACTGCTTGAATGACATGATGCGGGTTTGAGGAATCCCACTTTATGTCATGTGTGAGGAGAACATGAGGACTTGAGATGTCTGACACCTCAGAGGGGTCCACTAAGCCCATCAGGCTCCCTTAGTTCATGGACTGAACCCACCATCCGAAGGCGGCATCCTGTAAAGTCCCCTTTTAAATCTCCATGTGGGTTGGACTGTGGTCATTGCGGTTTGGCTGAGGGGCATTGGGACAGGGAAATTCACTCAAGAAGAAGGGAACACACACGAGTCACCCTTTGGTCACCCATGCCAACTTTGATGTGTTCCATAATAATGTGACCCTCTGTGCTGCTTGAATGGGGGCTGCTGCATGGCACAGAGACTGGCACTGGTGCCATTTCGAATCCCATGCCCAATCATTAGGTATGGAGTTTGCAGGTTCTCCCCGATGTGTGTGTGTGTGTGTAGACCCCACATGGGCAAAAGACATGCATGTCAGGTTAACCCTGGCAAGTTCAAATTGTGGCTGTGTGCCCCCACTCCAGTCCTGCCTTATGCATGGTGCTGCATGGATTGGCCCCCATGGCAATGAATCAGAGAATCCATCAGCTGACTGACTGACTTTGGAACGTTTGCTCCTCCCCCATTCCCCCAAACTCCGCCCACTTCCTTTTCTGGAGTAAATGTTTCACTGAAGTGACCCCAAAGTGCCAAAGCCATCTGCACAGTCACATCTGCCCTCCTGGGAAGCTTCGGCTCCATGCATGCTGCTCAGAAAAACTGCGCAGGCCAAAGTGATCTCGGGAGTTGGGGGCTGCGAGGGGGCGTCTTTCTGTCTGTCTTTCTCTCTATTCCTTTTTTTTTTCTTTTTCTTTTATTGTTCTTTATTTTTTGGCAGGCATCCGTCTAACGTTTTGGCCAGAAAATCTGAGGCCGATCGCTTTCCAAATGGCACCGGGCTTCCATTCCTCTGCCAACAGGAGGTCACTGGCACACGACGGGAAGCGGCTCCGCGAATCGGGAAAGCGAGAAAACTGAGAGAGCGGCGCGTTACCTCACATGCCCTGGAAACCGGAGGGAGCGGAGAAGGAAGAAATTCTGGGCACTTGAATATGGGACGGGCATGGGGTTCAAGCGTTACCTGACGTGCCCTCGAAAGGAAAGTGATGAGCCAGAGTCGCGCGCACACCACTCGGTAAAGACAGAGAGCGACCCGAACCTTTAGAATGGGAGCAGGCAGGGGGTTCAAGCGCGCCCAGGAAAACGGAGAGAGAAGAAGAAGAAGAAGAAGAAGAAGAAGAAGAAGAAGAAAATCATGGCACGTGAATATGGGATACGCAGGGGTTCAGGCGTTACCTGACATGCCCATGAAACCACAGAGAGAGAGAGAGAGGAGGAGGAGTGATGCGGGGGGAATTAAATAAAGGACAGGCAGGGGTTCAAGCGTTACCTGGAATGTCCTTGAAACATATGTGTTCTGTGAGAGCGGCGTCCGCCACTAAGTAATGAAAAAACACTATCCGTTTGATCTCGACCCTTACAATGGGAGAGTCAGGGGTTCAAACGTTTCGTCCATCTAAACCGGAAGAAGCGTATGAGAAATGATCGGGCACTTGAATATCGGACAGGCAGGGGTTCAAGCGTGATCTGGCATACCCTCGAAAAGCAAATAGATGACCGAGAGCAGCGAGCACCACTCGGTAAAGACCGAGCACGACCTGACCCTTTAGAAAGGAACTGGCAGGGGGTTCAAGTGTGCCCAGGAAACTGGAAAGAGAGAGAGAGAGAGAGAGAGAGAGACGCAGAAGAAGAAAATCGGGGCACACGAATATGGGACACACAGGGGTTCAAGCGTTACCTGACATGCCCACAAAACCACAGAGAGAGAGAGAGAGAGATAGAGAGAGAAGGAGGGATCGGGGTACTTAAATACGGGACAGGCAGGGGTCCAGCCTTACCTGATATGCACTCGAAACGAAAAAAGTCAGAGCTCAGCGATTAGCACAGAACGAGCGCTCTTCTTTTGAAAGGATCACGACCCTTTAGAAAGAAACAGGCAGGGGTCCACGCGTTACTTCACATGCCCTCGAAACCAGAAAGAGCGGCGAAGGAGCGCCACCCCTTCGAGGGGATCGATCGCTGCAATTTAAAACAGAAAGGTCGGGGGGTTCCGGTGTTACCTGCACTTTCCCAAGAAACCAAAGTGAACCGTGAGAGATCCACGAACGAGCGCTTCCTGTTTGACATCATCACAGCACTTTAGACTGGGAAAGTCGGGGGTTCAAGCGTAACGTCAAACGCATACCGAAACCAAAGAGAGTGGGAAATGAGCGCTGCCCCTTTGACATGACCACGGCATGTTCTCCCCGTGTCTGCGTGGGTTTCCTCCCACAGTCCAAAGACATGCAGGTTTGGTGCATTGGTAATCCCAAATTGTTCTTGGTGTGTGTGTGTGTGTGCCCTGCGGTGGGCTGGCGCCCTGCCCAGGGTTTGTTTCCTGCCTTGCGCCCTGTGTTGGCTGGAATTGGCTCCCGTGACCCTGTAGTTGGGATATAGTGTGTTGGATAATGGATGGATATTTGGAGAAGAATCACTTCCCATTTTCCAAGATTGCATTCATTTTAAAATGGAAAAGTCATCTGGAAGCGTTTCTTTTAATCCTCAAAACTATAAGGAACGCACCCGTCCCCGATTCTCAGGATCCCAGGATATTTTTAAATGGGTTAAACGGGTATTTAAAGGTGGCCAGTCCTGACTGTTAACTGTGTGTGCGCGTGTGTGGGCTGGCAGGACATTTTTTAAAGCAACCTGGGCATGGGATTGAGAGGTGAGCCTTGAGAAAATCGGAAACTGAAAAGAGAAGGAAGAAAAGATCAGGCGGGCAGTGGGGTGCAGAGGTCAAGGCGCTATATCTTCATACACCAGGGTGAAGCTCTCACGTGTTCCTGTCTGAGTGGGCCACTTCACTGCTCTAAACAGTCATAACAATGTCCCGGATGTGTGCGCCACCTTCACTGCCATCTGTAACATTAAAAAGAGAAGGTGGGGGAGCAGACCTCCAAGAGTAGCGCCCCAGTGCTAATTTTAAGGGCACACAGCCTGTAAATGACATGTAAGTCTAATGTGGTCGGTCCTCCCTGTACTCCTCCCTCCCTCCCCGGGTCAGTTTCTTTTAATGAATTCAGTTTGGTCAGAGGCTCTGCTGCCACGTGGTTAGTGACCACCCTTGTGGGGTCCATCTAGCCCACTGGGCACACTGCCTTTCCATCGTCCTTCTCCATTTTCCTCGCCATATAGAAGGGCACCAGTAAGGACCAGGCTAGCTGTCCTCTCCATAGAGTCCCCTCAAGTGGCTCAAAGAAAGTAAGTCTTATGTTTACCCCCTGGAAAAAGGTGCCCATATTTTGAGAAGAAAAAAATGTTATTACGGGTAACAGAAACGTGTCAAAACCAAAATGTCAACCAAAAGAGCAGAAGGAGAGGTCAGTCTAGCCACTGGGACAGGCAAATGCATGGCTACCTTTGATTTTTCCAACGCTGCTCAGCATAGCAGTTTGTTTCAACGGCTATTTCAGCTGGGCAGATAATCCTGACCCCTATAGACACCTTTAGAACGGGGTTACCCATAAACGGGTAACGGGAAAGTGCACGATGTGATGGAAACTGGGCATCAGCAAGCCCCAAAGTGCCAACACGAACACACACAGAGTCCCGGGTTCAAACAGAGGATGGTTGATTCACCCAAATTCCTTCTCACAATATTTAGCACAAGTCATCTCTCTCTGTCTCTCTACAATCCACCAATCCTCTCTCCATCACACTGCCCTCCTCCTCCAGTTGAGTGTTGCCTTCCTTCCTCCCTCCCTCCCATCTCCGACTCACCTGGATAAGGAAGCGCAGTCTCTTTTATTGAGGTGCCAGGGTGACTGCCTGATGGAAGTACTTGCAGGTGGTATGGAAGTCCTATTTGTAGGGAGCGCATCTCCCTGCAGCGCCCCCTTGTGGCACCAAGGGACCCCAGCAGGGCTGTATTGCAAAACTACATTTCCCAGAATGCCTTATTTGTTCCATACTGGGCACCGATATCCAGGGCCACTACCATTTAGTGTCCTGGGGGGAATAAAAAGATCCCAATGATGTCTTCTTCTACACTGGGCTGTCTGTCCATCTTCTCTGGCCATCACTTCCGGGCCTGGCTCCTTCCTCTCTCCTGGCTGGGATGCCCATCTGCCCATTTGAAGTCTCCTGTCCGGGTAAGACACCAACCACTTCTCTGGTTGGGATGCCCATCCAACCCTGGTGGCATTTACTTTTTTCTTTTTTTAAACATTTTACTAATTTTATTAAAATCAAATAACATTCCATACGTAGCATCAAGCCGATATAAAACACGAACACCAATGAAAGTTGGCAGGTCGGAATCTCCCGAACTCCGTCTGATGACCAATTCACACCATCATCATCGTCGTTCGATTCAAGCAAGGGCTCAGGGTCAGTTTGTTCTAACAATGGCTATTCAGCTTTTTGCTGACACACCTTTTGTTCATCTTTGGAGGCTCCGCCCCACTCATGAATATTGATGAGTGGCAGAATGACTCCCTTTTATTGGTCAATTGCCCATTCTGAAGGCTTGTGATCCAAGTCATTTTGCCTGAGTTACCTCGAAAGCTGGCATATTGTATAATCTGTTGAGGTAGCCAAGTAAAGGGGTCATTTTGCTTGATGTCTCTTTGCATCCATAATGGTACAACACCCTGGTACTACACAGAGTGGCAGAATGCAGCATGATGTTATATAATACTGTACATCCATCTATCCATCCATCATCCAACCCGCTATATCCTAACTACAGGGTCACGGGGGTCTGCTGGAGCCAATCCCAGCCAACACAGGGCACAAGGCAGGAAACAAACAGTGGGCAGGGCGCCAGCCTACCACAGGGCACACACATCAGGCACACACTAGGGACAATTTAGGATCACCAATGCACCTAACCTGCATGTCTTTGTACTGTGGGAGGAAACCCACGCAGACACGGGGAGGACATGCAAACTCCACAAAGGGAAGTGAACCTGGGTCTCCTAAAGTGTGATTCAGCAGTGCTACCCACTATGCCACCGTGCCACCCTGCCTTTTAAGTTTAGCCCTTGGAATTCTAAGCAGACCCTCATTTGAAGATCTAAGGTTACGATTTGGAGTGTATGGTGGACTGTGGGAGGAAACCCACGCAGACACGGGGAGGACATGCAAACTCCACACAGGGAGGACCTGGGAAGCGAACCCGGGTCTATACAATATAATACAATACAATTTCTTTTTTGTATAGTAGCCCAAAATCACAAAAGTAGGGCCACAATGAACTTTAACAGGCCCTGACGTTTGACAGACCCCCAGCCGTGACTCTCTAAGAAGACAAGGAAAAAAAAAAACAAAAAATGGAACAAACCTCGGGAAAGGCAAGTTCTAAGGGAGACCCCTTTCCAGGTAGGTTGGGTGTCAAAAAAAAAAAAGGGGGGGGTCAATATAACACAATGGACAGAACAGAACACAAGTCATCCTCAATACAATAGAATAGTAACATAAAAATATTACAAGTACGGAGCAGAATTCAACAGGAGATGATATCCCATAATGGGATTCTGATCTGTTCAGAGTCTTGGAGACCTCGGCCATCAAGCTACCTCCACCTATTGGCCATTCCACAGCTGAGACAGCCTATCCGATAAAAGGACCCCTCTACCCCACGATTCCTACCATCCTCCATCAGAGATGACTTTACCTTGGGCAGGCAAAACAACTTGGCAGGTAGGCACCAAGTGGCACGTTTGAGTACCAAGAAGAGAAACAGAATAGGTGAGGGTTAGTAACAAATTCTAATGATCATGTTACTTATGGTGTGGGTAGGTGTTTGAGTGTGTGTGTGTGTGTGCCCTGCGGTGGGTTGGCACCCTGCCCAGGGTTTGTTTCCTGCCTTGCACCCAGTGTTGGCTGAGATTGGCTCCAGCAGACTCCCGTGACCCTGTAGTTAGGATATAGCGGGTTGGACAATGGATGGGTGGATGGATGTTACTTCTGTTTTAGTGCTAATGACTGATAAGCAGAGATGTAGTCTCTAGAGTTAATCAGCAGCTCTAGTCAGGGTGTGCTAAACTGAAGTCGTGAGTCTTCTGAAGCTGAGCGTGAAGAGGCATCTCTAGTTCCGAAAAGAGAAACAGAACAGGTGAGGAGGTGTAGTAACAAATTGTAACTATCATATTACTTACGGTATGGGTGTCTGTGTGTGTGGGTGTTTGTGTGTGCGCGCCCTGCGGTGGACTGGCACCCTACCCAGGGCTTGTTTCCTGCCTAGTGCCCTGTGTTGGCTGAGATTGGCTCCAGCAGACTCCCGTGACCCTGTAGTTAGGATATAGCGGGTCGGATAATGGATGGATGGATGGATGGATGTTACTTCTGTTTTAGTGCTAATGACTGATAAGCAGAGATGTAGTCTCTAGAGTTAATCAGCAGCTCTAGTCAGGGTGTGCTAAACTGTGCTGTGCTAAAAGTCTTCTGAAGCTGAGACTGAAGGGGCATCTCTCATAGTAGCGGCAGAGCACTCCACAGTTTAGGGGGTCCTGTAACTAAAAGCTCGACCCCCACACTCCCCCTGTTATTTTATTAATCTTGAGATCTTAATGTGCAATATGCTCTGTAAGTCATGATAAGTTCAGATAAGTAAGCCGGACCTCGGCCATTTAAGGCTTTATAAGTTAAAAGGAGGATTTTGATAATCTGCCCTAAACTTAACCGGACGCCAGTGTAACGACTCTAGGACTGGAGTTACGTGTTCGTATTTTTTTGTTCTTTTCTTGCAGCAGCATTTTGGATTAAGCAGCTCTAGTCAGGGTGTGCTAAACTGACGTTGTGAGATTTGAATGCTGAGACCGAAGGGGCATCTCTTATAGTAGCAGGCAGACCACTCCACAGTTTAGGGGGTCCCCTGTAAGTAAAACCTCAACCTCCCACTGTTATTTTATTAATTTTTGGATTCATAAGCAGACCGGCGTCTTGAGATCTTAATGTACACTCTGCTCTGTAAGTCATGATAAATTCAGACTAGTAAACTGGACCTCAGCTATTTAGGGCTTTATATGTTACAAGGAGGATTTTGATAATGTGCCCTAAACTTAACCGGATGCCAGTGTAACGACTCTAGGACTGGAGTGAAGTGTTTCTTGTTCTTTTCTTGCAGCAGCATTTTGGATTAACTGGAGGCTGAATAAAGAACAGTCTGAACATCCAGCGAACACCGCACTGCAGTAGTCAATCCTACTAGAGATAAAGACAGGAATTTATTTCTCAGAATCCTGATTATTTAGAAAGCGCCTTCATTTCCCAGCATTTTTAAAATGGACGAAACCTGATTTGGACAACTTTGTAATGTGCGCTTTAAGTCACCTGCTAGAGTCAAAGAGAACTCCCAGATTGCGGGCTGATTCAGTGAAATTAATGGGGATTCCAACTGAGTTAAACGATGACAGAATATTGTTGTGATCAGCGTCACTCCCTCCAATAATTAACATCTCTGTTTTATCGGCGATTAAAGACAAGAAGTTCTCATCCATCCACTCCTTTAATTCACTAACACAACTAATTAAATACAACATTGGGGAAAGGTCATTTGATCTAAAATAAAGATATAACTGCGTACGAGTTATCATTAACAGGATGTTTTCTAATGCTCCGATCCACTAGATGGCAGCAGAATGCTATGCTGAAGGTAACTGGGCTTAACGCTGTAAATCGGACCGTGACAGGTTTCCACGAGTCTCTCTCGGGAATAACCGTTTGTACATAAAATTTTACACCTGAGACAGGGTCAAGGAGATTAATTGGTGCTAAATGATTGATTAGCATGTCCAAAGTTTGTGATGGTAGTGCCCCCTGGTGGTTGCAGGTGCCAGCCCTTAATCTTGTTAACCCTTTCACAGTATGAGGACTAGGACACCATTTATTTGCTCATGAGGAAACTTCAATAATAGTAGTAACAGATATTATATGACCATCCATCCATCCATTTTCCAACCCGCTGAATCCAAACACAGGGTCACAGGGCGAAAGGCAGGAACCAATCCCGGGCAGGGTGCCAACCTGCCACAGGATATTATATGACAAAAAAACAAAATTCCACACGATTATCCAACCCACTATATCCTAACTACAGGGTCACAGGGGTCTGCTGGAGCCAATCCCAGCCAACACAGGGTGCAAGGCAGGAAACAAACCCCGGGCAGGGTGCCAGCCCACCACAGGGTACGCACACACACACACCCACACACCAAGCACACACTACGGACAATTTAGAATCACCAGTGCACCTAACCTGCATGTCTTTGGACTGTGGGAGGACACGGGGAGAACGTGCAAACTCCACGCAGGGAGGACCCGGTAAGCGAACCTGGGTCTCCTAACTGCGAGGTGGCAGCACTACCCACTGCGCCACCATGCCGCCCCACCATTATCCAAGCCCGCTTAATCCTGACCAGGGTAGTGTGGGGCTGCAGCATATTTTAGCTAACACAGGGGAGCCAGGCAGGAGCAAAGTCTAGACAGGGCAGAGTGAAAGAACATTCACAAACGGGACCATTTAGCATCAGCCGTCTGCCAGACCTGCATGTGTTTGGACTGTGGGAGCAGATCCATGCAGACACGGGGAGAACCTGCAAACCCCCCACACATGGAGGAAGATGATGGGATGTGAATCTAGGTCCCTTAACAGTGAGGTTTGAACACTGCCGCTGTGCCACTCACAGAATACAATATTCATGCATACTCGTCCCATAAGAACCAAATAATAAAAAAAAAACAATCAAATCAAGGCATTGACAAGGTGGTCCAATGAATACCCAACACACTCGGTCAGCCCTGCCACCCAAAGTGCCAGTACGTCCTAACCGAGTGATGGTGCAGGAGAACGTCTGCAGTGAGATGGTTGGAATGTGCTGCCCCCTAGTGGCCCTTTACTCTCATTCAGCCTCTCATTCCCTTTGACTATTCAGACCTACTTATTGTGGCCCCTGTCCAAAATCCTCATCTTACTAAGGGAAGTCAAGATACTCTAATGAAAAACTTTTTTCAAAAGTCTTTGGGAAGTGGTGCACAGTCAGCATTAAGACGAGCCGCTTCTTCCTCCACAGTGAGGATGAACGTTTGTTGGATTGTTTATGTATGGCGTCGTCGGGAAATTAGCTGAAGTTTAATAAGAAAATGTGGGATAAGGACTAGAAAAGTAGATGAATGGTCCGAGACTGCTGACTAAACCGCCGTCTCTACCAAAGGGCTGCTGCTACATTCACGTATTTTTGTTATTTTCTGGAACAAAACTGAACTCGAATGAAGAGGGGGCGCCCGCCCATACGCTTTTGATATTAAATACGCTTTCCAGGAATTGCAATTGATTGTTTGCAGGCAGACAGCAGCATGTCTCTAATCCCCTTTGGGCTTGTGTGGAAGCGATTTCTACAACACAATTGTTATTGGCTGTTTCGTGTTAAATTTCATTATTATTTTTCTTTTTTTGTATAATAATCTGGATCAGAAGGTAATGGAGTGATGAGAGGCCACAATTTCTAAATCTCAGATGAGCCAGCAATACGAGTCATTCACCCCTGAATGTGACCTTCTGGATGAGGAAGACAACTTCTACAAAACAGGTAAAAAAATCTTGTCCTATAATTGTCATCATGCTTTACAGTCATGGGCGACTGCCACATCTGCATTGTGACCACTAGGTGGGGTAACCCCGGACACAACATGGTAGACACAGTCCCAGGTTCACATGACCTTACATTGAATAGCATACCTTGTACAGCCTTCATCTTGATCTTCATAATCAGCAGCACAATTCCAGTTCTCTTCCTTCTCTCTCCCCCTAGCAAGCCTCGTCCCCCCACTTTCTAACTCGTAGTCACCGATGCAGAGAAGGTGGCTTCCTTCTTTAACAGGTTTGACCACCCTAACCCACTCTCACCTCAGAGTACTACATCCTCCACCCATCCTTCTGCTGATACCAGCATAGGTGAGACATCCCCACCCACAATTACAGCAGCACAGGTGAGCAGAGAGCTGAGGAGACTTCGTGCCAGCAAAGCAGCGGGTCCAGATGGAGTATCGCTTGTGTGCTGGAGATGGGGAGTCCTCTACAGAGCATCTTTAACCTGAGCCTGGAACAGGAGAGAGTCCTGAGGCTTTGGAAAACATCTTATATCACCCCAGTCCTAAAGGTATCACGTCCTAATGAGCTGAATGACTTCCGGCCTGTCGCTCTGACGTCACATGTGATGAAGACCATGGAGCGGCTGCTGCTTCACCACCTGAGACCACAGGTCCGCCACGCCCTTAACCCTCTGCAGTTCACATACCAGGAGAAGGTGGGAGCGGAGGATGCCATCATCTATAAGCTACAGCGATCCCTCTCCCACTTGGACAGAGGCAGTGGTGCTGTAAGAATTATGTTTCTGGACTTCTCCAGCGCCTTCAACACCATCCAACCTCTGCTCCTTAGGGACAAGCTGACAGAGATGGGAGTAGATTCACACCTGGTGCCATGGATCGTGGACTATCTTACAGAGAGACCTCAGTATGTGCGTCTTGGGAACTGCAGGTCTGACATTGTGGTCAGCAGCACAGGAGGGCCGCAGGGGACTGGACTTTCTCTGGTCCTGTTCAGCCAACACACATCGGACTTTCAATACAACTCAGAGTCCTGCCACGTGCAAAAGTTCACTGACGACACTGCTATGGTGGGCTTCATCAGGAGTGGGCAGGAGGAGGAGTATAGGAACCTAATCAAGGACTTTGTTAAATGGTGCGACTCAAACCACCTACAACTGAACACCAGCAAGACCAAGGAGCTGGTGGTGGATTTTAGGAGGCCCAGACCCCTCCTGGACCCCGTGATCATCAGAAGTGACTGTGCAGAGGGTACAGACCTTTAAATACCTGGGAGTGCAGCTGGATGATAAACTGGACTGGACTGCCAATAGTGATGATCTGTGAAAGAGAGGACAGAGCTGACTATACTTCATTAGAAGACTGGTGTCCTTCAACATCAACAACAACAACATTTATTTCTATAGCACATTTTCATACACACAGTAGCTCAAAGTGCTTTACATAATGAAGAATAGAAAAATAAAAGACACATAAAAAAAAAAAATCAATCATTAATTAACATCGAATAAGAGTAAGGTTCAATGGCCAGGGGACAGAAAAACAAAAAACTCCAGACGGCTGGAGAAAAAATAAAATCTGTAGGGATTCCAGACCATGAGACCCCCAGTCCCTCTGGGCATTCTACCTAACATAAATGAAACAGTCCTCTTTGGATTTAGGGTTCTCACGGAAGGGCTTGATGATGATGGTCACGTAGACTTCTGCCTTTTTCCGTCCATCATTGTTGGAGCATCAGGATGCTTTGAGTAGGTGGAGGTGGTGGCGCAGAAAAAGAAACAGAAGAGAGAGTAGGGGTCAGTACCGATTTTAGAGCCACCATGAATAGTTATTATGATGAATTGAACATACAGAGTATCAGGATTAAGTTAAATTACGATTAAAATGAAGTTATAAAAAGGCCATGTTAAAGTAATGTGTTTTCAGCAGTGTTTTAAAGTGCTCTACTGTATCAGCCTGGCGAATTCCTATTGGCAGGCTATTCCAGATTTTAGGTGCATAACAGCAGAAGGCCGCCTCACCACTTCTTTTAAGTTTTGTTCTTGGAATTCTAAGGAGACACTCATTTGAGGATCTGAGGTTACGATTTGGAATATAAGGTGTCAGACATTCCGATATATAAGATGGGCGAGATTATTTAAGGCTTTATAAACCATAAGCAGAATTTTAAAGTCAATCCTGAATGACACAGGTAACCAGTGTAGTGACATCAAAACTGGAGAAATGTGTTCTGATTTTCTTTTCCTAGTTAGGATTCTAGCAGCTGCATTCTGCACTAGTTGCAAACGATTTATGTCTTTTGGGTAGTCCTGAGAGGAGTGCGTTACAGTAATCTAGTCGACTGAAAACAAACGCGTGAACTAATTTCTCAGCATCTTTCAGTGATATAAGAGGTCTAACTTTACTTATGTTTCTTAAGTGAAAAATGCTGTCCTAATGATCTGATTAATATGTGATTTAAAATTCAGATTACAGTCAACAATCACCCCTAAGCTTTTTACCTCCGTCTTGACTTTTAATCCTAATGTATCCAGTTTATTTCTAATAGCCTCATTGTATCCATTATTGCTGATCACTAAAATTTCAGTTTTCTCTTTATTTAACTTGAGAAAATTACTATTCATCCATTCTGAGATACAAGTCAGACATTGTGTTAGTGAATCAATAGAATCAGGGTCATCAGGTGCTATTGATAAGTACAGCTGTGTGTCATCAGCATAGCTGTGGTAGCTCACGTTGTGCCCTGAGATAATCTGACCTAACGGAAGCATGTAGATTGAGAATAACAGCGGACCCAGGATAGAGCCTTGTGGAACACCATATTGGATATCATGTGTCTTCGAGTTGTAATTCCCACAACTAACAAAATATTTTCTCCCTGTCAGGTAGGATTCAAACCAATTTAAGACACTGCCAGAGAGGCCCACCCATTGACTAAGGCGATTTCTAAGAATGTTGTGATCAATGGTGTCAAATGCAGCACTCAGATCTAAGAGGATGAGAACAGATAAATGGCCTCTGTCTGCATTTCCCGCAAGTCATTTACTACTTTAACGAGTGCAGTTTCTGTGCTGTGATTTGTTCTAAAACCCGACTGAAATTTATCAAGAATAGCATGTTTATTTAGGTGGTCATTTAACTGCATAATGACTGCCTTCTCTAGAACTTTACTTAAGAAGGCAGGTTAGAGATGGGTCTAAAATTTTCAAGAGCAGGGGTCAAGATTATGTTTCTTAAGTAGGGGTTTAACTACAGCAGTCTTAAGACAGTCTGGGAAGACCCCAGTATCTAGTGACGAATTTACTATGTCAAGAACATTATCAATTAGCACGCCTGATACTTCTTTGAAAAACCTTGTTGGTATCGGGTCAAGGACGCAGGTGGAGGGTTTTAATTGAGAGATTATTTTTGGTAAATCAGGTAAATCTATCCTAGTGAAAGAGTTTAATTTGTTTATAACAGGATGTTGGGGTTTAGGGGGATCCTTAGTGTTGGAGGAGATATACTATGTTATTTCTAATATCATTAATTTTTGATTGAAAATACAGCGACAGCCTCACAGGTTTCACTGGAAGCACTTAGGAGGCATTCCTTTGAGCTACCTGGGTTTAGTAGGCGATCAATTGTGAAAATAAGACTCTGGGATTACTAGCATTGTTATTTATAATCTTAGAGAAATAGCAGCGTCTCTCAAGACGGACAGTGTTATTGTATTCTGTTATTTTGACTTTTAATATTTCATGGTGGATAGTAAGTTTAGTCTTCCTCCATTGACGCTCAGCTCTACACATGTTCTTTTTAAATCAGACACTCTTTGGGTCTTCCATGGTATAACAATGCTAGAAGATTTTTTCACTGTCTTTTCAGGTGCAACTATGTCAACAGCAGCTCTCACTTTAGAATTAAATCTTTCCACCTTACTATTTACATTGTCCTCGCTATTATAGCTGGCACTATAAACGGACTGATTGCTTAAAATGTTTGTAAGTTTTAAAGCTGCTGCCGAATCAAAGAAGCGTTTTTTAACAATATGCTTCTCATGAGTGTTTTTTATCATTATTTCTCTATTAAACAGTAAAAGAAAATGGTCTGATAGACCAATATCAATGATCTGTTTTATATCAACTTTCAGTCCTTTAGTAATCACTAAGTCTAACGTATGACCTGCTTTATGTGTAGGCTGATTTATGAGTTGTCTCAAATCAAAAGAATCCAGGAGGTTCATAAATTCTTTTACTTTTAGATCACACTGATTATCTATATGAAAATTAAAGTCGCCAACTATTAGGAGTGTGTCATAGTTAGTAATTAAAATTGACATTAAGTCAGAGAATTCCTCAAAAAGACGCATTATATTTAGGAGGTCTATACACGGATAATACTAGAACTTGAGAATCTCCATGAATAACAACGGCGAGATACTCAAAGGACTTGAACTTACCAACATCTGCAATAAGATGCTGTAGATGTTCTATCAGACGGTTGTGACGAGCGCCCTCTTCTACGCAGTGGTGTGCTGGGGAGGCAGCATAAAGATGAGGGACACCTCACGCCTGGACAAACTGGTGAGGAAGGCAGGCTCTGTTGTGGGCACGGAGCTGGCCAGTTTGACATCCGTGGCAGAGCGACGGGCGCTGAGCAGACTCCTGTCACTCATGGAGAATCCACTGCATCTACTGAACAGGATCATCTCCAGACAGAGGAGCAGCTTCAGAGACAGACTGCTGTCACCATCCTGCTCCACTGACAGACTGAGGAGACCCCACACTATGTGACTCTTCAGGTCCACCTGGGGGAGTAAACGTTAACATTATACAAAGTTATTATCTGTTATACCTGCATTGTTATCACTCTGATATTTAATATTGTTATTATCAGTATGCTGCTGCTGGAGTATGAGAATTAATAAAGTATCTATCTATCTATCTATCTATCTATCTATCTATCTATCTATCTATCTATCTATCTATCTATCTATCTATTATATAGTGCCTTTCTATCTATCTATCTATCTATCTATCTATCTATCTATCTATCTATCTATCTATCTATCTATCTATCATATAGTGCCTTTCACTATCTATCTATCTATCTATCTATCTATCTATCTATCTATCTATCTATCTATCTATCTATCTGTTATATAGTGCCTTTCAGATCTATCTATCTATCTATCTATCTATCTATCTATCTATTATATAGATCCTTTCATATCTATCTATCTATCTATCTATCTATCTATTGGCCATTCCACAGCTGAGTCAGCGCTGGACCAGCCTTCATTCCTAAGCTGAACACATGCAATAGGAGGTGATGGGAATGAGCAGATTGTGGAGCAACAGGGTGGGTCATACAGGTAAGTGACTGGGATGGGGTGGTCATGGGGTTCAAATGTGACCAAAACACATCATGGAATGGGGGGCAGAAGAGTTCATATCTAGATAGATAGATAGATAGATAGATAGATAGATAGATAGATAGATAGATTATTAATTCCCATACTCCAGCAGCGGCATACTGATAATAACAATATTAAATATCAGAGTGATAACAATGCAGGTATAACAGTCAATAACTTTGTATAATGTTAACGTTTACCCCCCGGGTGGAATTGAAAGTCGCATAGTGTGGGGTCTCCTCAGTCTGTCTCTGAAGCTGCTCCTCTGTCTGGAGATGATCCTGTTCAGTAGATGCAGTGGATTCTCCATGATTGACAGGAGTCTGCTCAGCCCGCCGCCTGCCACGGATGTCAAACTGGCCAGCTCCGTGCCCTCAATAGAGCCTGCCTTCCTCACCAGTTTGTCCAGGCGTGAGGTGTTCCTCATCTTTATGCTGCCTGCCCAGCACACCACCACGTAAAAGAGGGCGCTCACCACAACCGTCTGGTAGAACATCTACAGCATCTTATTGCAGATGTTGAAGGACGCCAGTCTTCTAATGAAGTATAGTCGGCTCTGTCCTCTCTTGCACAGATCATCAGTATTGGCAGTCCAGTCCAGTTTATCATCCAGCTGCACTCCCAGGTATTTATAGGTCAGCACAGTCACCTCTGATGATCACGGGGTCCATGAGGGGCCTGAGCCTCCTAAAATCCACCAGCAGCTCCTTGGTCTTGCTGGTGTTCAGGTGTAGGTGGTTTGAGTCGCACCATTTAACAAAGTCCTTGATTAGCTTCCTGTACTCCTCCTCCTGCCCACTCCTGATGCTGCCCACCATAGCAGTGTCGTCTGTGAACTTTTGCACGTGGCAGGACTCCGAGTTGTATTGGAAGTAAAAGTTGTATTGATGGCTGAGGTTCTCCAGGACTGAACAAATCCAAATCCTATTATGGGATATCATCTACTGTTGCATTCTGCTCTGGACTTGTCATATTTCTGTTGCACTACAGTATTATATTTTATTGAGGATGACTTGTCTTCTGTTCGGTGTATTGTATTGTATTGCCCCCCCCACCCCCTTTTTTTTGACACCCACTGCACGCCAAACTTACCTTGAAAGGGGTCTCTCTTTGAACTGCCTTTTCCTGAGGTTTCTTCCATTTTGCTTTCCCCTACATGGATTTTATTTTTCCTTGTCTTCTTAGAGAGTCACGGCTGGGGGGCTGTCAAAAGGCAGGGCCTGTTAAAGCCCACTGCAGCCCTCCTTGTCTGATTTTGGGCTACTATACCAAACTAAATTGTATTGTATTGCATTGTATCAGTCTCCAGCCCCCCATTCCTTGATGTGTTTCGGTCACTTTTGAACCCCGTGACCACTTTACCAAGTTATTCACTTTCTTTAGAGGCTGGCCCAGTCCTTAACTCTGTGCCACCCCAGTCATTTACATGTATGGCCCACCACTCAGCCCACCCTGCTGCTCCACAATCTGCTCATTCCTCTTATCTCCTATTGCATGTGTTCAGTTTTGGACTGAAGTCTCCAGCCCTCCATTCCTTGATGTCCTCAGGCCACAGTTTAACCCTAGACATTCATTCCTGTCGTGTGAAAAAGTTCAGGACTGACAGACCCCCCTCATTTCTCCATCCATTGATGTTCTCAGTCCACTTTTGAACCCCATGACCACTTTACCAAGTTATTCATTTTCTTTATTATCAAGTCAGGTCCTTAACTCTGTGCCACCCCAGTCACCTACCTGTATGGCCCACCACTCAGCCCATTTTGGTGCACCCATTCCTGCTCATATCTGCCATCTCTTCTAACGTTTACTGGGCTCAGGTCTGAACTCTCCAGCACTCCATTCACCGATGTCCTCAGGCCACCTTTGAATACCCATGACGTTCGTTTGCTTGTACGGCCCACCACTTAGCCCATTCTGCTGCTCCACAGTCTTCTCATATTTGATGTGCAGGGTTCAGTCTCCAGCCCCCCAATTCAATGATGTGTTGGGGTCACTTTTGGACCCCGTGACCACTCTACCAAATTATTCATTTTCATTAGTGGCAGGCCCAGTCCTTAACTCTGAGCCCCCACCCCGGTCACTTGCCTGTATGGCCCACCCGGCTGCTCCACCATCTGCTCATTCCCATCATCTCCAAGTCTCCATCTGAAGTCTCCATGCATCCCTTGATGTCCCCAGGCCGCCGTTGTGGTCCGCCACTTAACCAGGCCTGCTGCTCCCTGTCATGTGAACGAGTTCAGGACTGAATGCAACCACCCCCATTTCTCCATCCATTGATGTTCTCAGTCCAATTTTGGACCCTTGGATGCTCATTCGTTTCTTTAATATCAGGCCCAGTCCTTTAACTCCGTCCCACCCCAGTTGTGACTCGGCCCCAGACCTGCTCTGTGGTCCCAGCGTTTCTCCATTGAGGCCTCACATCTAAGTGGTACCCAATGTTGTCATGGATTTGATACCCCCCAGCTCCCCACTCAATGTCTGGGTTGAGTTTAAAGTACCGAGAGCTTTGCTCCGGCTGAAAGTCCTCCTGAGAGTTAATGGTGAATTTGGCTTGGCCCCATCCCGTAGCCATCAGCCCCGGGCCTTTCTGACTAAGCATTTCAAACGTGTTGCGGCTTCAGCACCAGACCTGTCATCTGAGCGGAGTTCGGAGAAGAGGAAGACGCGGGAGGAGGAGTGAAAGTGTGCAGGTTGGATGGTTTCAGGCCCGCCTGCCAAGTCCCCACAGCTGATTCCAAGGCTATGTGAGGACAAAGGGCAGAGCCGGAGCCGCGGCTGACTTCAGCGTCTTCGTGCCGAGGTTCTGCATGGACCGTTCCCAGGGCTGCAGCTGCTAACCTCATTCGGCGGAGCACCTCGCCATAAATTACTCAAATGGTTTTCTGCTGCCTTCAGACGATGGAGAAGCTGAGCTGCTCCTTTCTGCTTGGCGCTTGCAGCAGGTGACTGGCATTGCGTGAGGTTTGCTTGGTGCAACAGTGGAGCTCTAAGCCATCGTCTCCAGCTGCCAGGGGAGGGGAACCCGGAGCCAATGCCAGCTGCAAGGAGGCAAAGGGAGGAACTGCTAGGGAACGGGCCTGAAGATGTCAGGCAGGCCACAAAAAACAGATGTAGGCCTGGGCCTAAAACGTTCATGTCGTTCAGGTTCAGGCCAATAAACAGCAATGGGAGAGGGGAACCACCCTGGACCTTCTGTACCAAACCAAGGCAGTTATGAACAACACCCGATTCATCACAAGATGGCCAAAAAGCCTACAGGTGCAAATTCAAATCTGGGCTGACTTTGACCTCCTAATGGATTTATCTTCATGCGTGGCACATATTGGTCAGTGCAGGCGGCTGGAGAGCCAGCCTACGAGTGTAGCGTGTGAAACGCTTACTGTGAAATGTGCCCTGTGGGTGGCCACAGTTAGGGGTCTTTTGTCAAGAATTGTGAGGCACATGACACCGGAACTCTGTAAGAGCTGACACAATTAAAGTGGGACCACCCTGCAGCTCCGTTTTATTGTCCCATCCATCCATCAGGACCGGGTTGTGTATCCCAGAAAGCTTGGAGAGCAAAGCAGGAACAACACCGGGACAGGCCACCAGTCTGTTGTACAGCAAACACACACACACACTTATATAAACGCACACACACACACACACACACACACACACACACCCCCACACACTTCTATAAACACACAAACACCCCCATACACACCCACACTTATTTAAACGCACACACACAAACATACACACACACTTATTTAAACGCACACACACACACAAACACACAAACAACGCCCCTGCACACACACATACTTATTTAAACCCACACACACACACAAACAACGCCCCTGCACACACACATACTTATTTAA